>NW_003852437.1:228368-234062 GCF_000181295.1 Otolemur garnettii | reverse complement strand
GGTTGCAGCCATCATTGTTGCCCGGCGGGTCCGGGCTGGGGATTCGAACCGGCCACCCTAGCTGTACGTGGCGGCGCCCCAGCCGGTTGAGCTACAGGCGCCAAGCCCTTTCTTGGATTTTTATTGGTGTGTTTACTTTAATCAAAAGTAAATAACATTAAAAATTTGTTTTTTTAAATAATACTGGCCACATCTCAAGACCTAAATAGCCATACGAAGCTCATGGCCACCCTGTTGGGGTGTGCAGAAGATACGGATGATTTCTATTCATCATCATAGAAAGTTCTGTTGGCTTGCACTAGATCTAGATGCTTGATTTTATTAGTGTCAATTTAATAAGATTTTAGGCTATAGAGGAGGAAAGATTCCGTTGTGCTGTTACAGATATCTTTATTAGTATTGCATTTTGGTTTGGCCAACTTGCTTTAAGGGTGACGGTAAAAAACCAAAGATTATCACAGAAGGGTAGTGAAGATAACAAGAGGGGCAGCATTTTATATGGTGGCTAGACAGAATTGAAATTATTTGATTTAGCAAAGTGAAGTCTTTAGGGATCAATGGTGTTTAAATATTTGAAGAAATTTCATGTAGTAGAGGGTCAAACCAGGACAAATGCGAGGCAGATTTTGGCTCATTATAAGGAAGTATTCACAAAGCTATCCTAACAATCAAAAAGTTGGCTTTGGAAAAGTGTTTTTCTGTCACTGAATATGCTGAAGCAAAGAATGGTTGACCATTTCACTGTAAGGGATATTGTAGAAGGGATTTTGTCATCAGATTTGAATGTACAATGGATCTCTAAGGACTCTCTCAAATCTAAGATTGTGTGATTTTTTTTTTTTTTTTTAATGACAGAGTCTTACTCAGTTACCTTGGGTAGAGTGCTAGGGTGTCATAGCTCACAGCAACCTCAAACTCCTGGGTTATTTTTAGTAGAGACTGGGTCTGGCTCTTGCTCAGGTTGGTCTTGAACTCCTGAGCTCAAGCAATCCACCTGCCTCAGCTTCCCAGAGTGTTAGGATTATAGGTGCAAGCCACCATGCCTGGCCTTTGAATTTTTTTAGTAGCTTTATAGATTGCATGAAATCCTAATCCTAGCATTGTGGGAGGCTGAGGCGGGTGGATTGCCTGAGCTCACAGTTTTGAGACCAGTCTGAGCAAGAGTGAGACTCTGTCTCTAAATTAGCCAGGCATTGTGGCGAGTGCCTGTAGTTCCAGCTACTTGGGAGGCTGAGGCAAAGAGAATTGCTTGAGCCCAGGAATTTGAGGTTGCTTGTAAGCCATGACTCCATGGCATTCTACCAACGGTGACAAAGTAAGACTTCGTCTCAAAAAAAAGAATAGAAGCAAACCACAAAATTGGCATTTTGTTTTTGAGACAGAAGCTTGCTCTGTTGTCCCAGCTCCAGTCCAATGGTGCCATCATAACTCACTGTAACCTCCAACTCCTGGGCTCAAGGGATCTTCATGCCTTACTTAGCCTCCTGAGTAGCCAGGATTACTAAGTACCACAATGCCTGGATAATTTTTTTCTATTTTTAGTAGAGATAGGGTCTGGAGCTTGCTCAGGCTGGCCTTGAACACGTGACATCAAGCCATCAAGCCATGCTCTACTCTTAGCCTCCCAGAGTGCTGTGGTTACAGGCTTGAGTCACTGCCTGCCTAGAAGTTAACATTTTAACATTAACTTCTTGTGGTACCTGCATTTTAGAGTTTTGGATAGCATTTTAGTTTGTCGGAGATGTACAAGAATCTGGGGATATTGTCCTCCTTTGACAGATAGCATCAAAACAGAGGCTGAGGCAGGAGAATTGCTTAAGCCCAAGAGTTTGAGGTTGCTGTGAGCTGTGATGCGACAGCACTCTACTGAGAGCAACATGGTGAGACTCTGTCTCAAAAAAAAAAGAAAGAAAGAAAGAAAAGAAATAGCATCAAAACGAACTTTTAACTTTATGTATCAATTAAAAGTGATTAAGGGGCTCAGTTCCCAGCTCAGTGATTTGGGCACCAGTCACATGCACTGGGGCTGGTGGGTTTAAACCCGGCCCCAGACTGCTAAACAAACAAACTAAAAAAAAAACAATAGCTGGGCATTGTGGTGGATGCCTATAGGCCTAGCTACAAGGGAGGCTGAGGCAATAGAATTGCTTGAGCCCAAGAGTCCAAGAGTTTGAGGTTGCTGTGAGCTATGACTTCCATGGCACTCTACCAAGGGCAACAAAAACTGTCTCAAAAAAAAAAAAGTGATTAAGGTATATATTTTTAAATAACCTCTAGTGCTTATATAACATGTTTCATCAAAATTTACCATCACATAAAATTCATTTTTGGTTATAGCATGAATTTAAAACTAATCTCTTTCATATTTTCTGTACTACAAAGGACAGACAGTACTTAGGAAATGTCTCAAGCTTTATTTAGCACTTATACTACATAATCATTCTGGATGGGAAGAAAAAGGTGAAGGTTTTGTTAATTTCTTAATGTTTTCCTAAACATGTTGATAGTAGAAAAGAAATATAGGGTAGCTTATTAACAGCTTTTCAAGTCTTTTTTTTTTTTTTTGAGACAGAGCCTCAAGCTATTTCCCTGGGTAGAGTGCTGTGGCATCACAGCTCACAGCAACCTCCAACTCGCTCAAGCGAGTCTCCTGCCTCCCAAGTAGCTGGGACCACAGGAACCTACCATAACGCCTGGCTATTTTTTGGTTGCAGCCATCATTGTTGTTTGGCAGCCCGGGCTAGATTTGAACCCGCCACCTTAGGTGTATGTGGCTGGCGCCTTAGCCACTTGAGCCACAGGTGCCAAGCCATTTTCAAGTCTTATAAAGTAATATAATCAGTAAAATTTCTTTTATTGAGATGTAACCTTGTACCAGTCTTAGAAACGTTTCTGTGTGGCTTGAAATCCATTTGCAGCTTATTTTCTTACCCATATTTTAGAACTTCTTACCAACATAAGCCGGTCTTTTCCATTCCTGGCAGGGTTGCCTTCATTCTTCTGCTCTCCGGGATCAAGAATTTTGGAATAAGCATTAATTCTTTCAGACTGTCAGCACATTAACTCAGCAATTCTTACAGCTGCCCTTCTTAGCCATCCCTTTCACTGTATTCTCACTGATACCAGCCCAGCCCTGCCTCTTAGTTCATACTTGGAGAGATACACCTGGTGTCTGACTGGTTGTCACACTTTTCAGTTTCCCTCCCCTGAATCCATTCTACACATTTTACTGATTTTTCTAGTGTACTGCTTTCTGTTATGTCACGTTTCTGCTCAGGCTTCCTGTGCTTACTGCATTGAGTATATGTGCCTTTTACTTAGCTTTCAGGCCTTTTGGGGGGTCTTATACAGCCTATTTCCATGTTCCAATTCTAATCTTATTTTTCAGGCTGACCTCATTCATTTTTCTCTTCGTGTGCTTTGTGCATGAGGGTACATGTTCAGTTGCTATAAGAAGGATCGTTCAGGGCTAATGTGGTGGTCCCATGGTACTCAAGACTTAAGACTCGTCTCTTATTGCTCTGCTCTTTCCCTCATCTGCAAGGTTGAAAATAGTTTACCTCCACCATTTCCATATTCTAGCCAGGGGGAAGGTAAACAGGAGAAAGAGGAAAACACCCATTCCTTTTAAAAGGCGTGATTAGAAGTTGAGTACATAATTTCTGGATAGGTTCCATTCATAAGAACTTAATTGTAAGGCTACACATAATCTTTTTTTTTAATTATTATTTTTCATTAAATGAAAACTTTGTACGTTGATGTATTATGGGGTTCAGTGTACTGCTTTGATATACAATGTGAAATGCTTACATTGCACTAAGTAACACATCCATCATAATTACAAGGCTACACATAATCTTGAGGCTAGAGAATGTACTCAGTTAAAATTCTGACGCTCTTAAAGAAAAGGAGTTTCTGCCACATCTTGCCAATGGGGGGAGACTGTGTGTGTGGTGTATGTGTGTGTATCTTGGTACTATGTGATAATGAGGTTAGGAGATTTGAAAATATTAATTTTTAATCAAATAATGTATGTTCGTAAGTTAAAGAAAAAATATAAAAACAGCTTATAATGAAAAACAACATTCCTATTCACCCCTAGACTCACTGCCTGGAGTAAGCCACTTGTAGCTATGTTTTTGGTTCTTGTGATTATCTTCATATCTTTAAATCATATGCTTAGACTGATATTTAATAGCTTATCAACTATAGACATCATTTGTAGACCTCTTGCCAAAAAGAATAAATATTTACGCCCTCTTCCTTTATATACTTACATCGTAATTTTTGGTTCCTCTTTTGTGGTTAATCTTAATAACTCTGAGTAATGTACATAGCCTCTATTTCTTGTTCCATAATTTACAAACTCACACTACTACCTAACCCCTCTACTTTGTAGGAAAGGAGGAGTTCCCCCTCTCATTTCTCAACTTATTAGCAGTCCTTTTACCATGTCAACGTTGATAACATTTACATTTTGTTCTGAGGAGTAAAAAAAATCTAATGCACTTTATTTATTGATTTTAAAAGTTGAAAATCAGTAACCATTATTAATGTTTATGACTACGAGCTATGTAACAGTATTCTCTTGCTCTTTGTTTCCAATAACAGAGACACCCCCCCCACCATGCTGCCATTGAAGAGGACTGTCAAATGTTTTTCCTTTTTTTTTACACATTATCAGTTGCTTAAAATCATGCCACATTTTAGTTTTCTTTATATATAAATCATGACTCTGGTATTTTTGTCTTTTTCTTAGAATTCAGTTTATTCTCCGTTCCGTTCTTTTTTTTTTTTTTTGAACGGTAACTATGTACATTAATGCACTTCTAGGGTACAGTGTGGGGTTTTCACATGCGTTCCGTTCTTTACCCCTTAAGTTGGGAAGAGAAATATATACCTGCTTAACATGCCCTTAATTTATTCATGCTTTTTTTCTTCACGCTTTTTATTTCCCTTATAGTGTGGATTCTGTTGCATTCTCCTATTTGAATCCCATTAAGTTCTCATTTAGATCAATTACATATTTGGACCAACATTAGCCATTATTCTAATTATTTAATTAGGGTCTTTGGACCCTAGGGTTGCAAGCAGATTGGATATGGGTGGTTCTCAAGCTGTTCACTATTTCAGAAATGCCTAATGGTAATTGCACATTTACCCCTAATTAGTCTGTACATACAAAGTAAAGCATCAAATTACTTTAATGTTTGCTAGAAATCTTTCAGGGCACTGGCAGTAATATGTGTATGTCATAGATTACCAAAAATAGGAAAATGTTTTAATTAATTAAGTAAATATAGCTTGGTTTCAACATCTTTCAAAACATGGAATCCTGGGCAAAAATAAATAGTAAGAAGAACTTAGTGAAAATTTTGGAAAGTACTCAATAATGCCTGATAAAGCTTTATTCTGAGCCTTGATGTGTTCACCAATTTTTTTTCTTTTTTTGTCTCCCTGGCTAAAGTACTGTGGTGTCATTGAACCTCACAGCAACTTCAGACTCAAGTGATCAATTGGTCTTCAACTCTGGCTCAAGTGATCTTCTTGCCTCAGCCTCCTGAGTAGCTGGGACTATAGGCATTTGCCTTACAGGCTTCTACCATGATGCCTGGCTAGTTGTTCTTTTCTTTTTTTTTTTGAGACAGGAGCCTCAAGCTGTCTGCCTGGATAGAGTGCTATGGCATCACAGCT
>NW_003852437.1:214603-227539 GCF_000181295.1 Otolemur garnettii | reverse complement strand
TGGCGGGTCCGGGCTGGGGATTCGAACCCGCCACCTTAGGTGTACGTGGCTGGCGCCCTAGCCGGTTGAGCCATAGGCGCCGAGCCAACTCTGTCTCTTAAAAAACAAAAATTATAGTTTTTAGTAAATTCCATATGCCTCTATAGAGTAAGAAAAGAGCCAAAGAAATTTACATGAATTTAATAGATGTATATTATCTTTCTTGAGGAAGTAATTTCCTTAATTTACTTTGATTTTTAAAATGTGCCTTGAATATGTTTGATTCAAGATGTTGGACTTTAAGTATCCACTTAGAGAAGAGTGACTAAAGTAAATACAGTTTTAAAAGTCAATAAATAATTGGAATTATGGAGTAAGACTGCTTAACTTGAAAAAAATAGGGCTTGAGATAGTCACAATATATCTTCAAATGTGCAAAATAGGTTGGCTGGATAGAAAATTCAATATATTCTTTACATTTAGAGAATAACACTAACGGTGCATGTGAATGGGTTAGAAAAAGGAAGATTAATCTTAATAGAGGGACATTTTCTGAATGTGGAAGGGCTGATTTTGGAGCTAATAAGAACCTCATTAGTGGAACTCTTCTAGTAAAGAGAGTGGTACCAATTTATGAAGTTAGACTTGATAGCTTCTAGGGCCTCTTGTGTCCTTCAGAGTCTTTGAATCACCTCCCTGGAATTTGAAGTCATTTTGGTGCAAATGAACCACTCAAAAATTATTTTGGGAAATGAATTATAGAACTCACTAAACTATTTGAATATGTTAGTAGTAATACAGTGAAGTGGTCAAGAGAAGTCTAACTTCTGTAGAATGGAGAAATAATAATGCCTACTTTATAGGCTCATTAGAGACAGTATAAGATAGTTTATAAGTTCATGGTTTTTTTTTTTTTCGAGACAGAGTTTCACTTTGTCCCCCTAGGTATAGTACTATGGCATCACTGCTCACAGCAACCTTCAACTCTTAGGCTAAGCAATTCTCTTCCCTCAGCCTCCCAAGTAGCTAGGACTACAGGCGCCTGCCACAATGCCTGGCTATTCTTAGAGATGGGGTCCCGCCCTTGCTCAGGCTGGTCTCCAACTTGCTGAGCTCAGGCAATCCACCTGCCTCAGCCTCCCAGAGTACGAGGATTACAGGCATAAGCCACTGTGCCCAGCCTATAAGTTTGTGTCTTAAAAGAGATAGTTTAGGTAAAGTGTTAAGGGCTGTGTCTACTGCATGGTGAACTTTTAATAAATGATATCTCTATTATTATTGCTCTTAAAACTTAAAAAAAATACTTTCACTGTTTTATTATTATAATCTTTTAAGGTAGCTTGCCTAAACTTCTTTGGGTAAAAACAGTATTTTCTGTTGTTGGTTCTTTTTTTTTTTCTTTGAGACACTGCCCTGTCATCCGCGCTAGAGTACAGTTAGCATCATCATAGCTCAAAGCAACCTCAAACTCCTGGGTTCAAGTGAACCTCCTGCCTTACTTTCCCTTGTAGCTGAGACTACAGGCACATGCCTTCATGCCTGACTAATTTTTCTAGTTTTTATAGAGATGGGGTCTCATTCTTGCTTAGGCTGGTCTCAATTTCCTGTCCTCAAGTGATCCTCCTGCTTTGGCCTCTCACAGTGCTGGGATTACAAGAGTTAGCCACCATGGCTGCCCAATATTTTCTATTTGGTTGATTTATATAAAATTTATATTTTAAAATGGAAAGATCATGTAAATTTGTCTTTGCCAGTCTATGTCTGTTTGCAATCTTTTTTTTTTGTTTGATGTGTCTTTTTGCTAATTTTAAAAAATACTGTTATTTGGAAGGTTTGTATTTATACCTTTGTAGTGTCCTTAATCCACCATTTTCTTAACTTTTTACTATCTAATCTGCAGTATTAAATGTTATCCTTGATTCCTTCTATTAATATGACCTATTCAGTAGTCAATAATGTATTCTACTTTGCCTTTTTTTCTGCCTTCCATTGTTTTTAGTTTTATTCCTTCAACTTTGTCAAAACATATATTTAGGGGCTTTTATTTCCCCCATATTCCTATCCTTATTTTAGTCCATGCTTTATAATTGGATATGTGTTATTGGTGACATATGGTTGGTTGTTGGTTAGAAAAAGAACATCCTTTAAAAGATTTCTCAGGAAGGGTTTGTATGTATAGAATTCTCTGAGTTCTTGCACATTAAAATTTTTTTTCTGTAGTGTTGGTGTTTGATGGACAGTTTGGCTGGGTATAAAATCCTTGGCTTACCCTTTTTAAAAATCAGCTTTGTTGAGGAATAATGTACATAAAAATTTGCCAGTTTTAGGAATATAATTTGAAAAATATAACAAACACATGGAGTGTGTAACCACTACTGTAATCATGATATAGAACACAGAGGTCAGTGAGCTACAGCCCATAGACCAAATCTGGCCTGCTGTCCAATTTTATGATTATTTATTGGACCACAGCCACACTCTTTGATTTATATATTTGTCAGTGGTTGTTTTTGTACTACAGTGGCAGAATTTAGTGGTTACAGCATTGACTATATGGCATGCAAAGCCTAAAATATTTACTATTTGGCCCTTTGTAGATGTTCCTGATCTCTCCTGACACTTCTTTCACCTAAGAAGTTCCCTCATGTCCCTTTACAATTAATCTCATTCCTCCATTTCCAACCCCTAGCAACTATAGGTTGGCCTTCAGCCGCTATGGTTTTGGCTTTCCTAGAATTGTTATAAATGCAATCGTGTAGTATATAGTCTCCTTGCCTGGCTGCTTTCACTGAGATTAGTACTTCTGAAATTCAGTCATATTGTTGGATGTATCAGTAGTTCATTCCTTTTTCATTGCACCTTTTTTTGTTTAATTTTTTGAAAATGCTGCTTTATTTTTACTTTGCTTTGAATGTTGCTCTTTAAAAAATTGATGATCCAATTTTGCTTTTTTTCCCCCTTACCAGGTAATTTGATCTTTTTACCTTGAGGTTCTGAGAATATTTTTCCTCACCTTTAAAATCTAATAGTTTTATTAGAATGTGTTTTGATGTTAATCACCTTCTGGCAAATTTTCTTAGAGTATACTTTTTGTTTGTGTTTTGTGTGTGTGTATTGAGACAAGGTCTCACTATGTCACCCATGCTAGAGTGCAGTGGCATGATCATATTTCACTGCAGCTTCAAACTCCTGGGCTCAAAACTCCTCTTGCCTCAGCCTCCCGAGTACCTGGGATTACAGGTGCCCGCCACAAGGCCTGGCTAGAGACGGGTTTTGTTCTAGCTGCTTTTGAACCCTTGAGCTCCAGTAATCCACCCACCTGGGCCTGCCAGAGTGCTAGGATTATAGGCACGAACCACTGTGTTGGAGTCTTCTAAATATGACTCCTACTACCTTTACTTTTTGTACCCACGGGCTAATAGTAGCAGCAGGAGCTTTGTTGAAATTCCTTGCTTCTTTTTCTACATAAAGGAAATTTGAACTTTGGTTATTCTCTGTCTCCTAGTAATGTGATGGTATAGATAGATCATGTATAGTTTGTTTATAACCCGTTTTGATCTTAGGCTAAGGTTTTTTTGAGCTGCTGTATGGAGAAATTGATTCGCTGGTCACCATACCCTCCAGAACTTGGAAGCTGTATAGCTGATGAATAAATTCAATTAGTTTGCATAAATATTTTAAACTTCTCGTGATGCTTTTATTGAACTAGTCTCATTTTAAAATGGTCATTTAATCACACTACATTAATTTGCCTACATTTAAAATGTAGCCAAATGAAGCAAAGCATTTTTTTTTTTTTAGACAGAGTGTCACTATGTCGCCCTTGGTAGAGTGCTATGGCATTACAGCTCACAGCAACCTCAAACTCTTGGGCTTAAGCAATTGTCTTGTTTAGCCTCCCAAGTAGCTGGGACTACAGGTACCCGCCACAAAGCCTGGCTATTTTTGGTTATAGTTGTCATTGTTGTTTAGCAGGTCCAGACTGGGCTCAAACCTGCCAGCCTCAGTGTATGTGGCCAGTGCCCTACTCACTCAGCTATGGGCGCCAAGCCAGCAAAAGCATGTTTTGGTTAAAAACATTTATTTCTGAGTTATTAAATTAAAGTTTAAAAATTTATTTATTTGTTTTTATTTTTATTTTTTATAGAGACAGAGTTTCACTTTATTGCCCTCAGTAGAGTGCTATGTCATCACAGCTCACAGCAACCTTCAACTCCTGGGCTTAGGTAATTCTCTTGCCTCAGCCTCCCTAGCAGCTGGGACTACTGACGCCTTCCACAATGCCTGACTATTTTTTTGTTGCAGTTCAGCTGGAGCTGGGTTCAAACCTGCCACCCTCAGTATATGGGGCCAGCGCCCTATTCACTGAGCCACAGGCACCGCCCTATGAATTTAATTTTATGGATTTTAGATCTGTGAGGGTAGAAACTGTGTTCTCTGGTTTATTTTTATAAACCTACACATGAAGCACTGTGTCTGGTATGTGTTAAATAGTAAATATATTCAATGAGTAAATAAAGGTTTTTTTTTTGTTTGTTTTTTTTTTTTTTTTTTTTTAAGAGAGAGAGTCTCACTTTGTTGTCCTTGGTAGAGTGCTGTTGTGGCATCACACAGCTCACAGCAACCTCCAACTCCTGGGCTTAGGCAATTCTCTTGCCTCAGCCTCCTCAGTAGCTGGGAATACAGGTGCCCGCTACAATGCCCAGCTATTTTTTGTTGTTGTTGTTGCAGTTTAGCCGGGGCTGGGTTTGAACCCACCACCCTTGGTATATGGGGCCAGCGCCCTTACCCACTGAGCCATAGGCACCACCTGTAAATAAAGCTTTTTATTATGCAATAACTATATGTGTGGTGTCATGAGGGTTTCTGAAGTTTAATATTTATTTAATCTCAAAGAACTAATTGTTGAGGAAGCCAAGTATATAGTATTGGTCTTGCTTGCCCTCGTGAAAAAGTCACTTCTCCTGGGCTCTATAACAATATACCTGCCTGTTCTTCATCCTGCTCTGTGGCTGGTCCTTATCTTTGAAGGCTCTGCTTCCTTTGCTTATGTCCGAAGTGTTGGCTTTTGCTTTTCTTTTCTGTTTATTCTTACCTAGCCACTTATAATTCACTTCCATTGTTTCAGTGGCCATCTATATAAATAGAAATTTATATCTTTATCCTAGATCTCTTTTCTGAGCCCCAGATCTGTGTGTCCAGCTGACTGCTGGATATCTCCACTTCTAGGAGTATCCTTTTCTTCTTTAACATGATCCTTCCCCAAGATCTTTGAAATCAGTGAATGACATTACCCCTACTCCCTCCCCAAATCCAGTTACGTTCTAAATATAACTCAAATCTTCCTACTTTTCTCTGTTCTTAGTGTTAGTCATTATTAAAGACCATTTGCCATTACCTGCACCATTTCAGTAACGTCCAATCATGTTCTCTTCCAGTCTGATTTCTACAGCAGAACTAGAGTAATTATTCTCAAATACATCTGATCATGTCACTCTGTTGAACAAATTTGCCTCATCTGTTTCAGAAAATGGAATCATCAAGACAGATAAAGTATTTGAAGTGATGCTGGCTACAGACCGCTCCCACTATGCAAAATGTAATCCTTACATGGATTCTCCACAATCCATAGGTAAGCTTTAGAGTTCCAAAAAATATCACATTTTTCCTCATTCGTTGCAGTTTTTGTAAGTAGAAAAAGACTTGGACACATATTTATTACTATCTAATTTGCATTTTACAACTTAGAAAGATTCTTTTAATTTTTTTGAGGCAGAGTCTTACTTTGTTGCCCTTGGTACAGTGCTGTGGCATCATAGCTCACAGCAACCTCAAACTCTTGGGTTCAGGCAGTCAGTCCTCTTGCCTCAGCCTCCCAAGTAGCTGGGATTACAGGTGCCCACCACAACACCCAGCTATTTTTTTAGAGATGAGTCTTGGCTCTTTCTCAGGCTGGTCTCGAACTCCTGAGCTGAGGCAGTCCACCCACCTTGGCCTCCCAGAGTGTTAGGATTACAGGCATGAGCCACTGTGACTGGTATGACTTAGTAAGTTTCATAGATCCAAACTATAATAAGATAACATATCTTTTTATTTATTTTCTCAAACAGCAAATAATATGTATACAGAATTAAAACTTCTAGTTTTAGCTGAGGGCTGAGTTTTCCCATTAGATTGCTTTTCACATTAGCATTAATTTTTAAACTAATATTTAAAGGAAATGAGTGTGCTTAAGTTATTACTGACTTCTCTGTTTTACTTGGCCTGATTTTTTGGCTTGTGTTTGTTTTTACAAAGTCCCATATTTAACTCCTCCTGAAGCAGGTTTTGCTGAACTGCTGAGCCTTGGCAGTGGGCGCCTTTGAGGCTTAGAAGTGCCTCAGGATTCTGTCAGCCAGCTGCCATGCATACCTTCTTTTGAAGCACTGTTAACAGTCAGCAGAGAAGATCCTGGGGAGCTTCTGAACCCCGAAGGCACCTGCTACCACCGCTCAGTGAAAATTGCTTCAGAAGCAGAAAGAAGCAGGTAAATAAGTTTTGAGCCACACTGGAATAAAGTCTTCTTAAATCTTACATAATTTTTGAGCAACACTAAACGCTAAAAACCAAGAAAACATTATGTGAAATAACATCAGGTGATAAGATAAAGAATAAAATGAAGTAGTTTATTTGGTCTCTTGTCAGTTGATCTTGGTTTTTTTTTTTTTTTTTTTTGAAACAGTCTCTCCTTGGTACCCTTGGTATAGTGCCTTGGGGTCATGGCCCCACAGCAACCTCAAACTCTCAAGCGATCCTCTTGAGTGGATCTACTATAGGCACTTGCCACAAAATCCCGCTAGTTTTTCTATTTTTAGTAGAGATGGTCCTACTCTTGCTCAGAGTAGTCTTGAACTTCTGAGCTCAAGCAGTTCACCTGCCTTGATCTCCCAGAGTGCTAGGATTACAAGCATGAGCCACTGTTCCCATCCTTGGTTTTGTTTTTTTAAAGTTGCTAGAAATATGAAACAGTTTAATTTTCCATACCTATTATATGTGGAAGCATTTATTTATTTATTTATTTATTTATTTTTGAGACAGAGCCTCAAGCTGTCCCCCTGGGTAGAGTGCTGTGGCATTACAGCTCACAGCAACCTCCAACTCCTGGGCTCAAGCGAGTCTCCTGCCTCTGCCTCCCAAGTAGCTGGGACCACAGACGCCTGCCACAACGCCCGGCTATTTTTTGGTTGCAGCTGTCGTTGTTGTTTGGCGGGTCCGGGCTGGGGATTCGAACCCGCCACCTTAGGTGTACGTGGCTGGCGCCTTAGCCGGTTGAGCTATAGGCGCCGAGCCGGAAGCATTTATTTTTGATTTTTTTTTTTTGAGATAGAGTCTCACTTTGTCACCCTTGGTAGAGTGCTGTGGCTCATAGCTCACACACTTGGGCTCAAGCAATTCTCTTGTCTCAGCCTCCTAAGTAGCTGGGATTACAGGCACCCACCACAATACCTGGCAATTTTTTAGAAATGGGGTCTTGCTCTTTTGCTCAGGCTTGTCTCAAGCTCCTGAGCGCAGGTGATCCACCCGCATGGGCCTCCCGGAGTGCTAGGATCATAGGTGTGAGCCCCTGTGCCCAGCCCTGGAAACATCTTTTGAAATATAAATCTGAAGGGAAAGCAAGTAAAAAAATCTTCAGTAAGGTCTCAACTTACTGAAATTCTTATTTTTTTACCTAATTATACAGGAGAAGAAATTTTTAGGAGTAATGAGGCTTTTACTAGATGAGTATATTAGCCTTTGGCATGATTGGATTTTCAGCTTTTTTTTTTTTTTTTTTTTTGACACAGAGTCTCACTTTGTCACCCTGTAGAATGTTGTGGCATCATAACTCACAGCAACCTCAAACTCTTGGCCTTAAGAGATCCTCTTGCCTCAGCTTCCCCAGTAGCTGGGAATACACCACTATACCCAGCTAGTTACTTTGTATTTTTATTAGAGACAGAGTCTTGCTCTTGCTGAGGCTGGTTTTAAACTCCTGAGCTCAAGTAGTTCACTTGCCTGGGCCTCCCAATAGGCATGAGACATCACACCTGGCCCTATTGTATTTTCTAAATTTAACTGTTGTGTGTCAGTACTTTTTTTTTTCTTTGAGACTAAGAGTCTCACTATGTCACCCTCGGTAGAGTGCTGTGGCGTCTGTCACAGCTAACAGCAACCTCCAATTCCTGGGCTAAAGGAATTCTCTTGCCTCAGCTTCCCAAGTAACTGGGACCACAGGCTCCCATCACAATGCCCAGCTACTTTTTTTGTTGTTGCAGTTGATTAGCTGGCCTGGGTCGGGTTCAAACCTGCCACCCTCAGTGGGCTGGCACCGTAACCACTGTGTTATGGGAGCCCAGCCATGTGTATCAGTACTTTTAACAAAAGTTTTATTTTCCTGAGATCAGGGTAAAAGAATTACTGTGAAAAATAATGTATGGATGTTAAAAAGGTAATTATATGAAATATTCAATATATTTTTGTAGCTGAATGCATCAGTAGTTCTATTCTTGTTTTGCAGGTTTCCAAGCAACAATCAGTGCTCCACACATGGTAAGTTAACTTCGTTCCTCTGGTTACAAACTAAAGAGCGCTTTTTGGTAGACACTGTCAGATTAAAGTTTTGGTGGTTGTCATTAGGATCTATGACGTGTAAAAACTCTACATAAAAGATTGTTTAGGCTCAAGTGGCTAAGGCGCCAGCCACATACACCTGAGCTGGCGGGTTCAAATCCAGCCTGGGCCTGCCAGACAACAATGATGCCTGGAACAAAAAATAGCCTGGCATTGTGGTGGGTGCCTATAGTCCCAGCTACTTGGAAGGCAGAGGCAGGAGAATCACTTGAGCCCAGGAGTTGGAGGTTGCTGTGAGCTGTGATGCCACAGCACTCTACCTAGGGCAATAGCTTGAGGCTCTGTCTCAAAAAAAAAAATAAATAAATAAATAAAGATTATTTAGTGACAAGTTAATTAAAGGAGAGAATATGTTAAGTATTATAATGGACATGTTACAGAAATCTCAAGTTAAACATTATTTCACATGTAATTTTTTTTTTCCAGATTGATGTGAGAGTACATACAATTAGGTTACATTGTATTTCTTGGGAAAAGTCTGAGTTGTATTTGGGTCCTTCATTCAGGAGGTGTACCACATACTCCTACATTATACATGTTAGGTGGGAGCTTCCTGGAACCCCTTCCTCCTCTCTCTTGCCCTTTCTTGAATTTGTGTTTTTCCTCTTGGATGGTATTTCACATTTTATTTGGAAAATTCATTAGAGAATAGATAAGTATAGCAGCCATGCCATGTAGCTGCATAGGTCCTTGAGAAGGACCTATTTTAAGTGATTTAGAGCTTTTAATCTGTTAGGAATTATCTTGGGTTTTAAATGTCAGTATTTGAATGTGTACTCTATTGGATTTTTTTGGAAATAATAGCTTTTCTGATTCTCTGCAAGTATTTGGGGTTGGAGAAGCTCTTATTTAAACTTGCTACTAATAAATTCTGTATATGTATTTATAGTGAATTAACAATTAGAAGAAAAATTAGGAGACATAATTAAATAGAAATGGCTTTTTAAAACATGACAGAAAACCCAGAAGCCACTTTAAAAACCTGATCCATTTTGCGACATAACAATTTAGGATCTCTTCAGAAAGAAAAATACTATAAGCAAAAATTAAAGAAAAATATTACATATAACAGCAAAAGGCAAATTTCAATTTATGTTTTCACATACATACATGTATGTGTATTTCCTGTAATTTAATAAAAGACCAGCAAGCCCAAGAGAAAGTAGATAAAGTACAAGATTGATAGTTCATCAAAAAGAAATATAAATGACATTGACATTTAAACAAAAAGATGTCATCTTTGGTTTTACTTAATGAGTTGCAAATTAGCAGTACAGTGTAGAACCATTATGAGATTGTCAGAGGTCAAAAATTTTGATACTTACATTAGAAAGGGGAAATAGTCACATACTTCTTTTGGTGGGAGAGTTAATTGAGTGTTTTTGGAAGGCAATTTGGCAATATCTGTCAAAATGTGAAATGATAACTTAGACTCCTCTGTTTTATTTCCAGATATTTAGCCCATAGAATAGATAGAGTACAAAATGACTTAAATAAAGTTATTCAGTGGCATATTGTTTATAATTAGCAAAAAAATAGCAATAACCACTAATAGTCTACTAATAGTGGATGGTTAATAAATCATAGTACAGATGCTCCTCAACTTATAATGGGGATAATAGGGTTATGTCCTAAAATATCCATCATAAGTTGAAAATACTGTAAGTACCCGACCAAACAGTGTAGCCTACCTTAAACATGCTCAACACACTTACATTAGCCTACGTATGTATTTTTTCCTATGGGAATGAAAACCAAAAATGATTTTTTTCTAAGAGAATTTGATGAGTTGAGGCATGGTAGTGGACATGAGATCTGCTTTTCACCATATACTTTTGATTCATTTTCAATTTCTTCATTTTTGTTAAACCTTAGAATAGTGATGACTTTTTAATGCATTACCTATTTGAATAAATTCGTGATTAAAAGGAAAAGTTATAGGCAGTGCTTATAGCTCAGTGGGTAGGGCGCCGGCCACAAACACTGGAGCTGGCAGATTTGAACCCGGCCTGGGTGTGCTAAACAACAATGACAATTGCAACAAAAAAATAGCCGGGCATTGTGGCGGGTGCCTGTAGTACCAGCTACTTGGGAGTCTGAGGCCAGAGAATCACTTTAAGCCTAAGAGTTGGAGGTTGCTGTGAGCTGTGATGCCACAACACTCTACCCAGGGTGACATAGTGAGACTCTGTCTCAAAAAATAAAAAAAAGAAAAAAGAAAAGAAAAAGAAAGGTTATAGTCTTAAGATACCCCAAACGTTTGAACTACTCCTTAAAGTGAAAGATTTATGCAGAAACATTCACCTAACCCTAAAGTTTATTTTAGAGAACTAATACCCAGCACATTTAGGAAATCGACTGGAGGGGTATGTTTTCAAGTGTTAAGGGAAATATTGTGTGATTCCCCCAACCTCGAAGTTTGGTTCTGGGTGTTCACTTCACTGCCAAACAAAACATGGCAGTTACTCCTTGGGAAAGGATTTCTTTTTTTAAAAAAATTTATTTTTTTGGAGACAAAGTCTCATTTTGTCACCCTGAGTATAGTGGCTGTGGTATTATTGCTCATAGCAACCTCAAACTCTTGGACTCCAAAGTTCTTGCTTCAGCCTCCCAAGTAGCTGGGACTACAGGTGCCCACCACAATACTCAGCTATTTTTAGCAGAGATGGGGTCTCGATCTTGCTCAGGCTGGTCTCTAGCTCCCGAGCTCAAGCAATCCACCTGACTCAGCCTCCCAGAGTGCTAGGATTACAGGCACGAGCCACCACACTTGGCCAAAAGGATATATTTTTTAACAACAAATCCCTCTGGCTTTATTCATATAGTATAGAATTCATCCTTTTAAAGTAAATAATTTTGTGATTTGTAGTCTATTCAGGATTATGCGAGTATCACTACTAATTTCAGAACATTTTTTTCACTGCAAAGAACTATATCCATTAGCAGTTTCCATCTCATAGTCTGCTAAAGTCTGGCAACTACTGATCTACCTTTTGTTTGTATGGATTTGTCTAACTTTGGACATTTTGTGTAAATAGGGTCATGTAGGTCACTATGGAAGTTTTGAGACAGTGTTATGCTTCATTATTTTACTTCCCAGAAACACAGTAGTATCCTTTCTTTTCTTTCTTTCTTTTTTTTTTTTTTTGAGACAGAGTCTCACTATGTTGCCCTCAGAGTACTATAGCGTCACAGCTCACAGCAACCTCAAATTTGGGCTTAAGTGATTCTCTTGCCTCAGCCTTCTAAGTATCTGGGACTACAGGTACCCACCACAATGCCCAGCTCTTTTTTTGTTGTAGTTGTCATTGTTGTTTGGCAGGCCCGGGCTGGGTTCGAACCCACCAGTTCTGGTGTATGCGGCTGGTGCCCTGGCCACTGAGCTACAGGCACCGAGCCCAATAGTGTCCTTTCTGATTCACCTGTGCAAGTTTCAACTTGCTGTGCTTATTGGTGTTGCTGGGAAGGTTTCATTTGTTTCTGTCCATGCAGATTTTGCATTTCTTGATTTTTGTTCATGTTAAAACATTTGTAATGACCCATGTATGTGGTCTTTTGTGACTGGCTTTTTTAGCATAATGTTTGCAAAATTTATTCATGTTGTAGTACGAATCCTTTTTATGGTTGAATAATATCCCATTGTATGGATATATACCATATTATGTTTAACTGATCATGGACATTTGAATTGTTTCTACTTTTTCGCTAAATAATACTGCTTTGAACATTCACGTACAAGTTTTTATTTCTCTTGGATATATACCTAGGTACATGAATTACTGGGTCATATGAGAACTCTGGGTTTAGCATTTTGAGGATTGAAAGTAGCTAGCTGTACCATTTTCCAGTCCCACCAGCAGTGTGTGAGCATTCTAATTCCCCTACTTGTTAGCATGTGTCATTGTCTGTCTGTCTTTTTTTTTTTTTTTTTTTTGAGATAAGATCTTGCTCTGTTGCCCAGGCTGGAGTATAGTGGCATAATCAAAGGTCATTGTAACCTTGACTTCCTGAGCTCAAGTGATCCTCCTACCTCAGGTGTGCCACCAGCCCTGGCTCACTTATGAATTTTGTACACATGGGGGTTTCACTGTGTTGTGTTCATGCTGGTCTTAAACTCCTGGCCTCAAGTGACCCTCCTGCCTTGTCCTCTCAGCGTGCTGGGATTACAGGCCAAGCCCAGTTGTGCCTTTTTTTTTTTTTCTTTTGTCCATCGTAGTTTCTTTTTGTTTAATCATTCAGTCCAAAATGTCAAAATGTCCCAGTTTCTATGAAGTGGTATCTCATTGTGTTTGTTTTTTTTTTTTTTTT
>NW_003852437.1:208228-214134 GCF_000181295.1 Otolemur garnettii | reverse complement strand
TCAGCCTCCCAAGTAGCTGGGACTACAGGCACCCGCCGCAATGCCCAGCCATTTTTTGGTTGCAGCCATCACTGTTGTTTGGTGGGCCCGGGCTGGGGATTCAAACCCACCACCTTAGGTGTATGTGGCTGGCGCCTTAGCCGCTTGAGCCACAGGCGCCGAGCCAATCTACCCATTTCTTAATTGGGTTATTTCTCTTTTTATCAGAGAAAAATTGATATTATCTCTTTTTATTGTGATAAGAAACACATAAAATTGCCATCTTAATCATTTCTTAAGTGTACAGTTTAGTAGTGTTAAGTACATTCACATTGTTAGGAGCCAGTCTTCAGAACTCTACCCACTCTCTAGCTACTTCCCGTTTTCCTGTTCTTCCTTTCCCCCAGTTACTGGTGATCACCAGTCTGTTTTCTCTTTCTGTGAATTTGATTAATCTCAGTACCTCACAAAGGTGGAATCACATGGTATTTGTCTTTTTGTAACTGGCTTTTTTTCACTTAGCATAATGCTTTCAAGGTTTATCTACATCAGCAGTTCTCAACCTATGGGTCATGACCCACAGGAAGTGTATTAAAGGGCCATGGCATTAGGAAGGTTGAGAACCACTGATCTACATCATAGCTTGTGTCAGATTTTAAGGAAAATATATATCTGCATATTTATATGAATGCCTCTATATATACACATACAGAAACAGTAAGCATGTAAGTCCTTTGATGCTTACTAAACCAGGATGTAAGTGGGATAAAATATTAATTGTATTATATAGACAAGCAGTTTTGATCTTGCATCATTTATTACATAGATCTTCACAGTATTAAAATAGAAGCAGAGGCCGGGTACAGTGGCTCATGCCTGTCATCTTAGCACTCTGAGAGGCCCAGGTGGGTAGATCACCTGAGCTCAGAAATTGAAGACCAGCCTGAGCAAGAGCGAGACCCCATCTCTACTAAAAATAGAAAAAACTAGCTGAGTGTTGTGGCGGGCATCTATAGGCCCAGCTACTCAGGAGGCTGATCAGGGCTGGACGATCCATTGAGTCCAGGTGTGGAGGTTGCTGTGAACTCAAATTCTTTCAAATTTGGCTTTTGGGAACCTCGGCTATGATGCCGTGGCATTCTGCCTTGGGCAACAGAGTGAGACTCTGTCTCAAAAAGAACAAAAATAAAAGCAGAACATGAGGAAGTTAAGAGAAATGACACCTGCATCTAATGAGTTTTGAAGTCACAGCTTGGAAGTAACTGATGCTGGGATATTTTCTAAAGCTGTAAAGAGGCTCGGTGCCTGTGGCTCAAGTGGCTAAGGCACAAGCCACATACACCTAAGGTGGCGAGTTCGAATCCAGCCCGGGCCCGCCAAAACAACAATGACAGCTGCAACAAAAAATAGCTGGGCATTGTGGCAGGTGCCTGTGGTCCCAGCTACTTGGGAGGCTGAGTCAGGAGACTTGTTTGAGCCCAGGAGTTGGAGGTAGCTGTGAGCTGTGATGCCAAATCACTGTACCCAGGGGGATAGCTTGAGGCCCTGTCTCAAAAAAAAAAAAAAAATAAAGCTATAAAGAGAAATTGATGTATGGTCAAAAGATTAAAAGCAGCCTGTTAAAATGGTGTGGCAGTAGCATTGAGTGCACCTAGCATCAAGGTTTTAGATGTTTAGTATTGTTGCTAAAAGAGACTAGCACTCCTTGGAGAAGTGACTGATAATCTGAAAGTGAGGAAGTACTCAAAGGCTAATGGGATAATGTTGAAGGACATAAGAGTAGGTTTAAAGAGGCTCCCAAAAGCCAAATTTGAGAGAATTTGAGAATCAAAGAAAGATAAGGAGGATAACAGATTATGGTGGTTAATTAAAAAACAAAAATCATGAGTCCATACAGATTTTTAAAAAAAGAGAAGAGTAGGACAGGGGAAAAAAATGAGAAGAACTATTCTTTACAGAGAAATAAGAGTGCCAATTAATAAATATAGATGCAATAATCAAATTTTAAAAATCACTATTTTATAATCATCAGTATAATAATTAGGCAAAGATCACCAATAAATCTAAAAGCATCAGGAGGAAGATTGTTGGGAAACAAAAATATTCATATATCCTCAAATTATTACTCTACATACTACTGTTTAATTATAAAGAGAAAAACATGCCTTGAAGATAGAGCGATCACCACATTTACTGAGTGGTTGAGGTTGGCATGTCCAGTGAGATGGCCCAGGGTCATGTGCTTCCTGAGGGGAGGCAGCTGGGGGTGCACAGTAGGACCTGTGTATGTTCTTGCTGGAAGTCTTTGATCTGAATGTAACTCTGAGGAAGTAGAAACATCCTAACATTCTGGGAGGCTGAGGCAGGAGGATTACTTGAGCTCAGGAGTTCTAAACCAGCCTGAGCAGGAATGAGCCCCCGTCTCTACTAAAAATAGAAAAATTAGCTGGATGTTGGTGCCTGTAGTCCACACTGCTCACGAGGCTAACGCAGAAGGATGGCTTGAGCCCAGGAGTTTGAGGTAGCTTGTGAGCTGGGCTGATGCCATGGCGTTTTACCCAGGACAAGAGAGTGAGCCTCTGTCTCAGACAAAGAAACAAAAACCACACATTTGTGTGTCATTCCTAAAAGGGTTCTATGGAACCTGAGACACTTTCTGCTTTAAAACTCTTGCACCTATTAAAGGCCTTCCCTCCATATGTTTGTTGTGGGAAAAGATAATCTTAACTTTTATTTTTAACTTTTTATTATGGAAAATAATGGTACACCACACAAATAGCATGATGAACCTACATGTAATGAAAAGTCCACTTTATTCATTCATTTATTTATTTAGAGACAGAGTTTTAACTTTATTGCCCTTCGTAGAGTGCTGTGGTATCACAGCTCATAGTAATCTCCAAGTCCTGGGCTTAGGCGATTCTCTTGCCTCAGCCTCCTGAGTAGCTGGGACTACAGGCGCCGACACAACGCCTGGCTATTTTTTGTTGCAGTTTGGCTGGGGCCAGGCTCGAACTCACCACCCTCGGTATATGGGACCGGTGCCCTACCCACTGAACCACAGGCGCCGCCCTGAACACTCAGCTTTAATAATTAACAACAGTTGATTAGTTTTGTTTTACTAACTTTTTCTCTGTCTCCCCGAAGTATTTTAAAGCAAATTCCAAACTCATTATTTCACTCTTAGATACTTTAGTATAAATCTCAGTGACATTTATGCTACAATGCCATTTTATTTTTTGTTTTTTTGAGACAGAATCTTACTTTTGTTGCCCTCAGTAGAGTGCCATCGCATCACAATTCGCAGCAACCTCAAACTCTTGGGCTTAAGTGATTGATTCTCTTGCCTTGGCCTCCAAAATAGCTGGGACTACAGATGTCCACCACAATGCCTGGCTGTTTTTTGGTTGTAGTTGTCATTGTTGTTTGGTAGGCCCAGGCTGGATTTGAACCGGCCAGCTCTGGTATATGTGGCCGGTGCCCTAGCCTCTGAGAGCCACAGGCACCGAGTCTACAGTGCCATTTTTTTAATTGTTTCATTTAAACTAAGAATTGCCATTGTTTTACCTAACAGTGTTACTTAATATTATCTTTTTGGGGGGAGGTGGGGCACAGTCTCACTATGTAACCCTCACTATGTGGTAGAGTGCTGTGGCATTATAGCTCACAGCAACCTCTAAACTCTTGGCCTTAAGTGATTCTCTTGCCTCAGCCTCCCAAGTAGCTGGGGCTACAGGCACCTGCTGCAATGCCTGGCTATTTTTTGGTTGTAGTCATTGTTGTTTAGCAGGCCCAGGCAGTGCTGAAACCCACCAGGTGTGTGTGGCCTGTGCCCTACTCACTGAGCTATGGGTGCTGCGCCTCAATTATCTTATGTCTAGTCCATGTTCAAACTTTGCCAGGTGCTTAAAGGTTTTTATAATTAATCTGCTTAAATCAGTATTCAAACAGGGTCCATACATTTGCGTCTTTTTGGTCTTCTTTCAGTCTTTAGTCTATTTTAATTTTAGTAGATACCTTTCTTTTTTAAAATCTTATTTACTTATTGACAAAACTAGTTCATTTGCCATATAGAATTTCTTAGCACTCCTAGGCTCAAGTGATCCTCTTGCCTCAGCTTCTGGAGTAGCTGGACTAGCACCACCATGCCCAGCTAGTTTTTCTGAGTAGAGATAGGTCTTGGCTGTTGCTCAGGCTGGACTCAAATTCCTGAGCTCAAGGGATCCTCCTGCCTTGGCCTCTTAGAGTGCTAGGATTACAGGCAAGAGCCACCACACCTTGCCTCATTCTTTTTTTTAAGTGACCTTGAACATTTTTATGAATGCAGGCTCGTTACTTTATATATTGTCCCTCAGTTTGGGTTTGTTTGATCTTTCTCATTATTCAGTATGAGTTACGTATTTTTGCCCAGAATATCTCAGAAGTGATCTTTCTTAGCAGAGGCATTTGATATCAACATGTCCATAGTTGTGATGTTTACTGTGATCATCTGATTAAGGTTATTTGAACTAGATTTTTCCACTGGAAAACTCTTTTCTGAACTCCATTGTACTAGTTACTGTTTTTCCTTTTGTGATTAATAAGTACCTTAGGTGAACACTTTGAAATTATATAAATATCCTTTCACTTTTCAAATGTTAATCTACTAGTTGTAGCTTCTGTTTATGATTTTTGCCTCAATCAGTTATTACGGAGATGGTTACCTAAAGTCAGTTTTTTAAGCTCATCATTTTTTCTATATATATTAGTTGGGAACAGTTTCCTCTAGTCTTCCCTTGTTTATATGTAGAATTATGTATTTATTACTATGGATTACTGGATATATATTTTTATCCACCAAAATCTGGTAGTAAAGGTGCTACTGGATCTGATGATTTTTAGTAGTGAAAACACCAGACATTTAAAAGGACAGCTTTTGAAATAATGTTTATTAGTTCCAATGTAATATTTTATAAAAGCACTGAGATGCAAGTTTATGAAGAATGAAGTAAGGAAGGTTTTATTTCTTGGTTTAGTCCAAAGCATAACAAATGTGGTTTTATTTATAGTTGTATGTATTGTAAACATAAAAATACATATCCTTTGGCCCCTTGAATTCTACTTCTAGGAATTTATCATCTAGATATATACATTATAAGATTTTAACATACATTATTACATTGTTATTCTGCAGAAATACCTTATAAGTTTATTTTTGTTATAGAAAATTGGTGATGAATTAAATGTCTCCCACTCATCTGTTTGTTACTATAACATATCCATATAAAAATATGCTTCTTAGCCACAAAAAAGAATGAACAAGCTGTTTAAGGTCTTTCAAAGTATAATACATGAAAAAAATGCACATATATTTACTTATATATGAAAAGAATGAATGTTTTTGGAAGGAATCACAAGAAACTGGTAATATTTATTATGTGTAGGGAGTAAAACTGGATATGGGAATGGGAGTGGGGACTTTTTGCTGTAAATTGTTTTATCTTTTTACATTGAATTAATTAAATTAAAAAATTTACATGCTAGAGGTCTAAAATTACAGGAAGCAATTGATCTTATTGTAAGAATTCTAATCAAACAATTTTCTTATGTAACTCTGGTATGACATATGTATATATGTTTTTGTTGTTTTGGTAGATACTGTGGTAGAAAATTGGCAACTTTATTTATATGCCATGATGTATATACTTTAGAGTCTAAATGAATATTTCCTTTGTTTTCTTTTGGCAGCATGCATATGCACTAGAACTTCTATTTGATCAGTTGCACGAAGGAGCTAAAGCTCTTGATGTAGGATCTGGAAGTGGAATCCTTACTGCCTGTTTTGCACGTATGGTAGGAGCTTTATTTTTCATTTTGGCCCCAAAAGAAGAATATTATATGATTTGGCTGTATGTTTTTCTTCACTTGTGGTTTTTTTTTTTTTTTTT
>NW_003852437.1:206363-207864 GCF_000181295.1 Otolemur garnettii | reverse complement strand
TCGGCCAAACTGAAAAAAAAAAAAAAAAAAAAGAGTGCTTATTCTATGAAGATAGCTGTTGGAATGAGCATCACTTATGATTTTGTTGCTGCTGCAAGTGACAGAACATTCAACCCGGAGCTAAAAGGCAGTTTGTTTAGTTAGTATAATGAAAAAGTCTAGGGATATCTGGCTTCTTGTGTGACTGGATTTAGAAGATGAGATATTGCTTTTGACAATGGGTTTCTCTCTGCTTTTTGGTTTGGCTTTCCTTTCTTTCTTCCACATGTTGGCTTTGTTATCAGGCAGACTCTACCCTTGTGATCCCAAGCTGGCATCCAGTAACTCCTAAACTACGTTCTTCCAAGGTCTTACTTGGTAGAAAGAATAAAGTGAGCCTACTTTCCAAACGCCCCTATAGGTTTCTTGGGAATGAAGGTAGAACTTGTTTTACATTATAAAAAGTACTCCTAGAAAAAGGCCATATTTATTATACTTTTATCATCAGAGATTTATCTGGTAAAGGATTATCCAGAGTCTAATAGGGGACCCAGTAATGCCCCTTGGAGTAAATGTTCACCTATGCTCTGATAATTAAATCAGTTTGATTATGGGAAATTTTGTGCCTGGAGGCTAGATTAGAAAATCTGGTCTAGTTAAGTTGGGATTTATGGATCTACTTGAACTAGATCCATGTAGCTTACTGTAAATATAGAATCAGCAGACCTACTAAAATGTAAGCTCCAGGGAGGTGGAAATTTTGTCTGATACTTTTCATTGGTGTATCTATCCTAAGCATCTAGAACAGTGTGCCACAGTGAGTGGCACATGTTTTTTAAAGATGTTTGCTTGTTTTACAGAGGTTAACTTCTTATTAATGGGTATCAGGGCTTTTTTTTTTTTTAAGTTTAGAAATAGCATTTATTTAGTGATTTGTTCTCTATATTTGACATGTTTGTGATCTTAGAAAAATATTCATTTATAACAATCACTAGATTTCTGAGTTACTTTTTTAAAATGACATCAGAGTTAATGTTTCTTATGTATTAACCAATGCAAGTGCATTGTTCTTTAATCTTCATATTCTTGCTGTGGTATATAACCTTCGCCTCCTCATTTTATAGGTGAGGAACCTGATTCATAGGAGGGGAGGTTAACTTGTTAGCATTACACAGTTCTGAGTGATGAAACTTAGATAAGAACCCAAGTAGTTTGACCTTAAAGCCTTTGTCATTTAATAATTTTTACAACTGGCTCAATGCCTGCAGCTCAATGAGTAGGGCTCTAGCCACATACCCTGGGGCTGGCAGGTTCCAGCCTGGCCCAGGTCTGTTAAACAACAATGACAACTGTAACACACACACACATAAATACAATAGCTGGGTGTTGTGGCGGGCACCTGTAGTCCCAGCTACTTGGGAGGCTGAGGCAAAAGAATCACTTAAGCCCAAGAGTTTGAGGTTACTGTGAGCTGTGACACCATGGTACTTTACCAAGGGTGACATAGTGAGACTCTGTCTCA
>NW_003852437.1:197932-205572 GCF_000181295.1 Otolemur garnettii | reverse complement strand
AGCTCACAGCAACCTCCAACTCCTGGGCTCAAGCGAGTCTCCTGCCTCTGCCTCCCAAGTAGCTGGGACCACAGGCACCCACCACAATGCCCGGCTATTTTTTGGTTGCAGCTGTCATTGTTGTTTGGCAGGGCCGGGCTGGATTCGAACCCACCACCTTAGGTGTATGTGGCTCGCGCCCTAGCTGCTTGAGCCACAGGCGCCGAGCCAACAATTACTCTTTTTGTCTACCTAGTGAAATGCATAGCATTGTTTATTTTATTTTATTTTATTTATTTTTTATTTTTTTGTGAATGCATAGCATTGTATCTCTTTGTAATTTTAATTAGTATTTTCTTTATAACCAGTGAGGTTGAAAGCCATTTGGATTTCCTCTTTTTGATGTGCCTGCTCCGATATTATATTGCTCATATTTTTATTTGATTTTTAGGGCTTCTAGCCCTTTGTCTGTTCCTGCATATTGTGAATTTGTCCTTCACCACCCTGTGGTGTGCTTTTTCATCTTATTGGTACCCTTTGGATAAGTTGAGATTTTTAATTTTAATGTAGTCAAGACTTACCAGTTTGTGGTGTTTAAGGATATCCTAAAGTCATGAAGATATGCCCTTATATTATTTCTTAGAAGCTTTATCATTTTAGCTTTACACAGTTAGGTCTTTGATATTCCTAACATTGATTTTTGTGTGTGTATGAGGTAGGTAGCTCTTCTTTTTTCATACGAATAGACTGTTGTCCCAGGATCATCTATTGAAAAATCTATCCTGTCCCTATCTTAAACCCCTTAGACTAGAATTCCTCACATTAGGTCTGATCTGAATAGTTTCTAAAGCATGCCTTTTTCCTTTCAGTGGGGGATGGAAGAATGGGATATGCCACAGAGGCCCCTTATGATGCTATTCACGTAGGAGCTGCAGCCCCAGTTGTACCCCAGGCAGTGAGTTGGGATTTTTTGCATGTGTTTGTGTGTTTTATTCAACTTAAACTCTAAAAGATGATGGTCAAGATAGAATTAGAATTTTGTGTTATGCATTTTGGTTACAGTTATCTATTATTCATTTTTTTCATATGCAAACAGTTATATAAATGACATAAAAATTACTAACTCCCAGCTTATGACTGTCTTACTTGAAGCAATATTTGATCCAGGTAAGAATTAGGGCAACAATAAAATTGGGAAAATCCCTCTGGTGTTCATGACCTGATAATCAGTTTGGTGAAGTTTTATTAAATACAAGAATATGTGACTCAGCGCTGGTAGCACAGGGTTTATGGTGCCAGCTACATACACTGAAGTTGGTGGGTTCAAACCTGGTCCCAGCCAGCTAAACAACAATGACAACTGCAACAACAACAAAAAATGGCCAGCATTGTGGCGGGCACCTGAAGTCCCAGCTACTTGGGAGGGTAAGGCAAGAGAATTGCTTAAACCCAAGAGTTTGAGGTTGCCGTGAGTTGTGATGCCACTGCACTGTACCAAGGGTGACATAATGAAACTCTGTCTTAAAAAAAAAAAAAAAAGAATATGTGAGACTATTTTAGGTGCATGAGAGATACAAGGAAGTATTTGTCATACATTGTACCCTCACGGAGCTTATGTTCTAGAATACATGTGTCTCATATGTAACAAAGAAATTAATTATATGATAGCATGTCATTAGTGTATGATATATATTGGATGGAAAAGAAAATATGTATATGAGGGAAGAAATTTTCCATTGAGTCTCCAAGGAGACTACACAGGGATGAAACTTGAACTCAGTCTTAAAGAATAGTAAGTAAGTATGATATGCATAGTTGGCAGTGAGAAGGAAGCATATTCTATTACTACTATTATTATTATTATATTTTTAGATACAGGGTCTTGCTCTGTTGCCCAGGCTGGAGTACAGTTGTGTAATCATAGCTCACTGTAACCTCAATCATGTAATCCTAAATTTAATCATATAACTAGGGTTCCCTTATCTTTGCTTCAGTGATGCCCTAGGTTCTAAACTAATAGGATAGGGGTTCCTTACTGATTTTTTACACTTGCCCTCTTCCTCCCTTTCAACCCACAGAGATTCAGAACAGGAACAACAGGCATTAGAATTGTAAGCTTTGCCCTTAACCTCCCTAAAAGAATAGTTCTACACTGGGTGGTTGAGTTCAAACCTTTTGAGCACTGTGGTTATACCAGGTATTTACTATATGTTTCATGCTGGGAATATAAAGATGAATAATACACAGTTTCTGTTTTCAAGGAACCTGTAGTTTAGTAGAGGGGGCTGATGCTGAGTAATAGTATAACAAAGTATGTATAGGTTTGAGTAGCCCTTATCCAAAATGCTTAGGAGCAGAAGTGTTTTGGATTTTTTTTAGATCCAAACGAGATATTAAGTATAAACATGAAATTTATTTATGTTTCATATACACAGAAGGCAATTTTATTATGCTTTTAATAACTTTGTGCATGGAACAGTTTTAACTGCTACTCATCACATGAAATCAGGTGTAAAATTATTTACTTGTGGTGTCATATTTTGGATTTTGGAGCATTTCCAACCTTGGATTTTCAGATTAGTTATTCTCAACTTGAATATAACAAAGAAAGTACATTTCTGCTTTCTGTCCATGGACAGTAAAAGTCATTAACAGTGATGTATTGTGAGGGTATTTAACATGCCCCCTGGGTGAGGGGCTCTTCTACAAATGGAACTTTACCCTGGAAGTGAGAACAACATAATGTAAAAATTGTACCTTCATATTAGTTTGGAAACAAAACAAAACAAAACAGTGATGTAAAAAAACCAGTTATAGATGTAAAATCTGTAACTTGGTGTATATGTGTTTTTCTTTTTTTTTTTTTAGCTAATAGACCAGTTAAAGCCTGGTGGAAGATTGATATTGCCAGTCGGTCCTGCAGGTGGAAACCAAATGTTGGAGCAGTATGACAAGCTACAAGATGGCAGTGTCAAAATGAAGCCTCTGATGGGGGTGATATACGTGCCTTTAACAGATAAAGAAAAGCAGTGGTCCAGGTGGAAGTGATTTTATCTTCTGCTCTTTCTTCTTCCACACATGCAAGGTGAAAGGGTGTGGATTTTAAGATATTTGACTGCAAGAGCTGTTTTTTCGTTGCCACCTTTATGCTACTCCATCATAACATCAGAAATCCATCACATTAAAAGTGTGAAAATTTTGCATGGTCTGCCCTTCTTTGATTTAACTCATATCTTTGGGGAAGGGAGGGTGAGACTTGGTTGGCACAAAGGTGTTGTTGTTATTGTTGGTGGAGACTTTTAGTACAGTTCAATACTTTCTAAGGATTTTTTCATTATCGCCACTCTTTGTACCTACATCTACAAATTATTCTTTTTTTTGAAACACTGTTTCACTCTGTGGCTGTGGGTTGAGTGTGGTGGCATTATAGCTCACAGCAACCTCAAACAAACTCTTAGGCTTAAGTGGTCCTCTTGCCACAGCCTCCCAAGTAGCTAGGACTACAGGCACCTGCCACAACACCTGGCTATTTCTCTATTTTTAGTAGAGATGGATCTCACTCTTGTGCAGGCTGGTCTCCAACTCCTGACTGCCTCCCAGAGTGCTTGATTACAGGTGTGAGCCACGGCATGCCTGGCCTACAAATCGTTTTTATAGCTGCTATATATATGCTGGCATGGAAACGAAGCCTTAGAAAAAAGGCATGGAAAAAAAGGGCTGTCATTTTCTGCCTTGTTCCCTCTATTGTTCCATTATCATAAGAATGGGAAGGATAATAGTTTTTTTTGAGACAGAGTCTTACTTTGTCACCCTTGGTAGAATGCCATGGCATCACAGCTCACAGCAACCTCCAACTCTTGGGCTTAAGTGATTCTCTTGCCTCAACCTCTCAAGTAGCAGGGACTACAGGCGCCTGCCACAATGCCCAGCTATATTTTTGTTGCAGTTGTCATTGTTGTTTGGCAGACCTGGGCTGGATTCAAACCTGCCAGCTCTGGTGCATGTGGCCAGTGCCCTTAGCCACTGAGCTATGGTTGCTGAGCCAGGATAACAGTTTTTAAAAAGTGTTAGAATCCCGGAGAGGACATTCTTCCTCTCAGCTTGGTTTATTTCTTTTAATCAGATTCATAGACTTCTGACAACCTGTACCTGTTTTACATTCAGCCTTGTTTCAGAGCCACCATAAGGAATAAACTTCTGGTTATATAGCCAGCCAATTTTTAAGCTATTCTTGCTAAATTCATGGGACGGGGTAAGGATTCCATAAATTACCCAGTGAGTGCCCAGGTCTCACAAATCCACCCAACAGCCAGCAGCATGCAGAAATTTTTAGCACAACGTGACTCATTGTGAATATAATGCCCACTTTTGTTTTACGTCTTAGCCTAATCTGAGTATTTTGTTTGAAACCAAGGTTTCTACATTTCCTCTGTTTTCTTGCATTCCCATTCCTTTAGTGAGAGGGAGTTAGATCAGTACATAAAAGTGCTATTAGCTAAGATTATTTGAAGTTAAATGCCACAGTAAGAAAGGCTTTATAATTCCTTTATTTTTTTTGTTGTTGTTGTTACAGATTGGCTGGGGCTGGGTTTGAACCCTCCACCCTCCGTTTATGGGGCCAGCGCCCTGTCCACTGAGCCACCGACGCCGCCCTATAATTCCTTTATCTTAGAATCTTTTTATTTGACATAAACATTATTATTTTAAGATAATTATTTTATTAACTAGTAAAATAGTGATTATACGTTAAAGAGACTCTCAATTTTGTTTTCTAGAAAGAGGAAAGGTACTTTTTGAATGAACGTTTAAGTGAAAAAATGGCAATGAATCTTGGTTGAAAACTATTTTATTAGGAATTGCATTTTATTCTTTACCTCAACTAATTGCAAACAATTCTTTACTCTAGTATGGTTTATATGATTACATAATAAGATTTCATGATTCCATAGACTAAGATTACATTATATGATTGCTGAAATTTGATACGAAGTAAAAGTTTAGCTTTTCATTATAAAGTTTAAGATTTTTCTTTTTGTGTTCAGTAAATGTTAGTATTAAACATTCTACCTATAATTTAATGATGGATTTATAAAAAGATATTTTGTTTTTATAACTAGAGGTGGATTTACCATGAAGCTTATGGAGCTGAAGCTCCAGAGCCCTTTTCTGCTAAGGTCCTGTAATTTCATATGCACAGTTGTACTGATTCTTTTCCCTCATTAAGAGGTTCTCCTCCTAATTATATAAGCTGTAGGCCCCCACCACCCTTGATAAAACCAAACTATTGATGCTTGTTTAAAAATTTAGAGTAACATTTAAATTTATACTGTTTTGGGTTTTTGTTTTGTTTTTTTTTTTTTGGCCTTCAAATTTAAAAAAAAATCAAGCAATTTTTACATGTTTGCATCATTGGAAAACTTTTCGCTAGCATTACTTGAAGAACATTCTAATTTTTTTCTGTTGTACATTTTCTTATTCTGTTCAAATACGTGTCCTGCACCCAAAGATGTGGTTCTAATTGTAGAGATATTTGTTACTTGGTTTAAAGCAAAAACTCAAGGTGAAACAAAATCTAGAATCTAAATTGGGGACAAAAAACAACTACCATATTAAAAAAAAAATTTTATCCTTTTTTTTTGCCAGAAAACAGGATATTTGAGAGATTATAACATCAACAGTTAACTTAAACTCTTGAGAGACTACTAATTAATCAATCTTCTCTTTGTATTTGTGTTCATAAACTATATCAGTCATGGTCCAGGCAGGAAACATGGCATACTCAGCTAGGATTTTGAAGTGATTTTAATGAAGGGACTTGTCAGAGAAATGTGGGAAGGTTTATTGGAACCAGTAAAGGATGTTGTACCCAGAGACCAGCAGCACCCAGGTTGATAGCAGGAAGCTTTTATCATTCTAGGCTTTTGCCTTTTTAGGGAAAGGAGAGGAAACAATTTTACTGGAACCCTCTAGAGCAGGGAAAACCAGGGTAGGGGATGGAGGAGGAAGTTGGTTCCTGATGAGTGCTGCACTGATAACAGGGGAGTGGCCCTACCCTATCTTTTCCTCCCACATTCCCCTCTCTTACAGGGCCAGCACGCGGACCAGACTTACTGGGAGTCAGGAAGGGGCTCTGTGGCAAATGTGCTGTGAAATCAGTTCTCAGCACTACTCCCTCCCTCCCCCATAAGTAGATACCCCTGCTTCTTTTAAAATTTAGGTCTGAAATAGATATGTGAGAGAGGTCATCTAGTTTTTATATCCCTTATTTATGTTCCCTTTAGGCCAATCTATACTTAAACTATTCTTGACAGAAAATATGTGTTTATTTCAAATTTCCTTTAGAAAAGCAACATTGATTACTTTTCTTTGGCAGTTTATTCTATTAATTATTTTTCAGTGTGAGAACCTTAATATCATTCATTCAACTGGTATGTGTGTGTTGGCTATGCCAGGCACTGTACCAAGGTGCCAGGAATCTTCAGCAGTGACTTTGAAACAGACTGTTTTCATGGGGCTTATTGTAATGTAGAAGATCAAGACAGGTAATTACGGTGTAGTGTGTTGAGACTCACAGTAAGAAACAATGAAGTTACCAGAATTACATTTCAGAAAGATAATTAGCTGTCATGTGAACAGTAGATTGGAAAGGGACAAAACTAGAGTCAGAGAAGGATGCTGTAGCAATGCAGGGGTGAAATGATGGTGGCCCCAATTAAGACCATGTTAGAAAGAATAGAGAGAAGTGGGTGAATAGCTATGTCTGAAAAATGGCCTCTGGGTTCTAAGTGCCTGATGTGCATTTGGGCACTATCATGTAAGTTGTTCTTTGGTCAGCTTCTTGCCAGGCTAGGTGATTACCCTTCTTTCATACTCGAGATTAATTTAACAACTCATGGTGCTTTCTTAGGAACCATCTCTTGTTTCTCACCAGCTTTCCATTCTTCTTGTACTGAGGGATCTAGAGTTAGTTGCAGTGTTCTGATGAGAGTGAGATCCAATTTTTGCTGAGGAAGTGTGACAGAATCTATATTTAAACAAAGAGAGCTAGTGGGCATACAAAGTTCTGGTACTGAATAAAGCCCCAAACTTGAATGTAGGCTTGTGTCTCCTTATACTTGGAAAATGTCTCTGTAATTTTGGTAGATTAATAGGAGGTGATAAGACACCATATCTATAGGTCATAGGCCACAGGGAAAACCTGTGGTAGTATTTTCATGACTATGGATATGTAATAGTTGTATTAGTTGCTTCAGAAACTTAATACCTACATACTTTATATACACACAGACACACACCCGGGCTGTCTGGAAACTGTCCAGCCATGGTTAATATAATCCATGTCTCTGTTTCTCATATTACACACCTATATATATATAAATTGATATTTTATTAATCTTCTGGTGAAATTTTTGTTTTTGTTTTTTTTTTGAGACAGGGTCTTGCTCTGTCACCCTGGCTAGAGTACAGTGGCATCGTCATAGCTCACAAGACCTCAAACTCTTGGTCTAAAGAGATCTTCCTACCTTAGCCTGCCAAGTAGCTGGGACTACAGGCACATGTTGCCCTTCTGGCTAATTTTTCTGGGTTTTTTTTTTTTTTGAGATGGAGCCTCAAGCTATCCCCCTGGGTAGAGTGCCATGGCATCACGCTCACAGCAACCT
>NW_003852437.1:155341-196773 GCF_000181295.1 Otolemur garnettii | reverse complement strand
GAGGCTGAGGCAGGAGACTCGCTTGAGCCCAGGAGTTGGAGGTTGCTGTGAGCATGATGTCATGGCACTCTACCCAGGGGGATAGCTTGAGGCTCTGTCTCAAAAAACAAAAAAAGAAATTTTTGTTTGTAAATTTTAGAATTCACATCTATAAACCTAATTTCCTTTATTAAAGCATCTTTTAGGTGGAGAGAATATTTGTTTAATAACTTTTTCAAAATTTTTGGTTTTTATTACAGACAAGTTGCTAGAATAGTAAAACGAACTCCTCAATTTCTTTATCCAGAGTCAACCATTTATTAGCGCTTTTCCACATTTCTTCATCACTCCCTATCTATACGTATAAGTGTAATGCTTTTTTCTTTTCCCTAAATCATTTGAAATTTAATTGCTAACATCATGCTTCTTTATCCCCAAATAGTTGAGTATTTAATGTTGTTTTTGTCACTTTATTATCCTTCTTTATGAGGCGTCTAGGCTTTGGGGGGCAGTTGTATTTATTTTTTCACTTAACAGCTTTATTGAGGTATAATTTGCATGCCATACGATTCATTTTAGACTGCACTGTTATTCCTTCCTCCCTCTCAGTGCAGTTGCTGACATAGTGCTGCACCTGGCTGAGTGATGGTTTCTTTTGGAGCTGGTAAAGCTGCCTTATGAAATCAGCTGACAGTATATTATACCTACAGATGGTGCTTTTTTCTCCCAGACAGTTTGGGTTGAGAGTGACACACTCCATAATTGTTAATAGACACTCCAAGCAAAATACTAAATTTTTGTCCAATTCTGTGAATGTAACTTTAAAATAAAAAATTGAACTCTGAATGCTCAGGTTGTCAGTTTTATAATAAGTAGTGTAAAGGTGATCCTAAGCCTAAAAGTTAGAATTTTTCTGAGTTTTTGATCTTGAAGGAAGAAATCTGTTTTTTTTTTTTTTGAGATGGAGTCTCACTTTGTTGCCCTCAGTGGTGTCCACAGCTCACAGCAACCTCAAGCTTTTGAGCTCAAGCTAGCCTCTTGCCTTAGCCTCCCAAGCAGCTGGGACTATAGGCGCCTGGCTATTTTTAGAGACGGGGTCTTTTTCTTCCTCGGTCTGGTCTTGAATTCCTGAGCTCAGGCAATCCACCCACCTCAGCCTCCCACAGTGCTAGGATTACAGGTGTGAGCCATTGTGCCCAGCCAAGAAATCTACCTATGGTGCATAATGCAAGGGTACATTTCGGATCTTTTAGCATAGAGTATACATGTCTTAACTGAATAATTAAGTAAACGAGATGCAGTATATATTAACCAGTGTAATGTAAGTGTTCCTAATTCTATATGAAATCAGCACATTGTACCCCGTAAATGCATTAACGTATACATGATCTATGTGTTTACGATTTAATAAAAAAATGCAAATTAAAAAATAAAAAATAAAAGAATTAAAAATAAAGAACTCAGGCTTTAGGGTTTCATACTTCATTCTGGTGTAGCATGAAAGATGTTTGGAATGGCTGACTTCTTATTTTGCTTTGACTTAGGGACTTGTGCTTGTTTGCTCTTTTATTTATTTAATATATTGATTGAGGATCAGTGAATTTTTATTGATTTAATAGTTGTATCTACACTATCATAAAGCCAGATTATATAGTATGTAACTCTTACTTAATATTTTTTTCTCTTTTCTACCCCTAGGGATGAATTGTAAAAGCAACATCGGCTTGACCAGTCTCTAATATTATAGTGGATTGCTCATCTCAGTCCTCAAAGCTTTTTGAAAATCAACACCATCACAGCTTGTTTTGGACTTTGTTACACTATTATTTTCAGCATGAAAATGTGTGGTTTTTTTAGGGTTTCTAATTCTTCAAAGAGGCAGAGAGCCAAATTGGTAGATGAAGGATGCAGAGTATAAAGTTGTGTATTATGACTTTAACATGCCCACATTTTACTTTGAAATATTAAAAGAAAGGGTTCTACAAAATGGAAAACTTATTTTGTGAATTGATTTTGAGGAGTGATTTTTCTTTCTTGGACACTTAATTCTGTTCTGGTATTAATTTATCAGATTGCTTTTGTGCATTGAATAACGCCACCATTCACAAGTTCAGATTTTTGGTATTTGAATGTCTGTTAGATGCTACTAAAAAAATAGAGATGAGCTTTCTTTTTAAAGCTTTTGATGTGGTGTCATAGAATAGCATGTTGTAGATACAATCAGCTGCTTTGTTACCTTAAACTAGGCATTTGTAAATATTAAACCTTACGATGGCAGGTCATGTCCTGTAAACACTCAGCTGTTCAGATTGGACATAACTGAAATAGTTCTTCCTCTCTCTCAAAATTATAGGAGACTTGTAGCTTAGTGTTTTTTTTCTCTGTTTCTAATTTGCTGCTGATAATGTATATGAATTTAACATGCTGTGTAAGCTGTGTCCTAGTTACTGAACAGTTTATGCAGTGCTGCTTTGCCAAATAAAGTTAAAAGTAAAAGAGATATTGGTGATGTTTGAATATAGAAGAACTGTAAGTCCACCAGATACAAAATGCTAAGATCACAGAGAAAAAATTATTTCTTTAATGGTCTATTTTGTGAAATCTAAGTAGGTAAATAGCATTATTCCAACTGTAGAATGTGACTGCATTCAGGGTCAGGGACATACTTCAGTCATCATTTCTCTTTACCTGCTTAGCACAGGGCTTTCTTTTTTTTTTTTTTTTTGAGACAGGAGACTCAAGCTGTCCTCCTGGGTAGAGTGCTGTGGCATCACAGCTCACAGCAACCTCCAACTCCTGGGCTCAAGTGAGTCTCCTGCCTCAGCCTCCCAAGTAGCTGGGACCACAGGCGCCCGCCACAACACCTGGCTATATTTTTGGATTGCAGCCATCGTTGTTGTTTGGCGGGCCCGGGCTGGGTTTGAACCCCCCACCTTAGGTGTATGTGGCTGGTGCCTTAGCCACTTGAGCCACAGGCGCCGAGCCAGCACAGGGCTTTCTTATAGTAGATGTACAACAAATGCTGAATAAGTGAGCAGGTGAATGAATTGCCATAATGTCAGGAAAGAACAGCGTTAAAGATAAACATCTCTCAAAACCTTTCTCACTTACAGATTTATTAACATAATACCTACAAGTAAGTTTCTAAGAAGATATTGCACTTTGGGATCTTGTTTAAATGTGTGGTTTTATACCTTTTATAATGAGATCTTAGTTTTTCTAAGATTTTTAGAACTTGAGGAAATATAGGCTCTCAAATGAGCAGAACTAGCGCTCTCAATGGAGCCCGTCTGTTAGGGGCAAGTATGCATAATTCTGGCAGGGAAATCCTTAGCTGAGACTCTCCCTTGCTCTGCAACTTTTAAAAGTCATAAACATTACTTCTGTATTCTTTTAAATGGCTTTAAAAATTTATGCATACATTTTCACAAGTGTCTCTTTTTGGGTAGGGTCTTAGACACAGGAAACTAGTATTATTGCTAGCTTCACTTTGCTGTTGCTATTGAGTGCTTCTGGACCCAGGCCATGAACCCTTGTGGTCCAGAACTCAGTGTCATTTGAGGTAGACGCAAAGGTCAAATATTCTTCAGGACTCTAATTTTTAAACTTAACTACTATTCTGTGTCCTCCGTACCTATTGCCAGGTAATATAAAAATTCTACCTCATATAAATCTCTGTGTTAGGTTTTGGGGATAGAAAAAGGCCCTTACTTTGAAATAGTTCACAGTCTGGTTGAGGAGACAGTTTATGAATGTGATACGATAAACTTAAATGCCACCTGAATAGTACAGACAAATGCTATACCTTCAGCATTATTCAAGCATTGCTTTTAGACTTTACATTTTTATGAATTAAGATTTTACAATGATGAATAAATAGGAATGGATTTTAAGGGAACATCATGCATGGGTAGAAATGGAAGTAATGGATTTTAGGTAGGTCTAAATTTTTCTCTTTAAAAGAGTTAAATTTATGTATGTGTGTAGTTCAGAGATAAGACATGTCTGTATTTTCTAATTTTACTCATTTTTTGGAGACAGGTTAGAGCTAGGTTAGAGTGCAGTGTCTAGAGTCATATCATAGAGTCATTGCAACATCAAACTTGTGGGCTCAGGTGATTCTCCTGCCTGAGTAACTGGGACTACCAGGCAGGCCACTGCACATGGCTAATTTTTTTTTCTTTTCTTTTTTTGAGATAGAGTCTCAGGCTGTCGCCTGGGTAGAGTGCTGTGGTGTCACAGCTTACAGCAACCTCAAATTCTTGAGCTTAAGTGATTCTGTTGCCTCAGCCTCCCCAGTAGCTGGGACTTCAGGCGCCCACCACAATACCCGGCTATTTGTTGTTGTTGTTGTTGTTGCATTTGTCGTTGTTTTAGCTGGCCTGGGCCGGATTTGAACCTGCCAGTCTCAGTGTATGTGGCTAGCGCCCTACCCACTGAGCTACAGGTGTCACCCTAATTTTTCTTTTTATATTTTGTAGACATGGAGTCTTGCCATGTTGCCCAAGCTGTTATGCAACTTTTGGCCTCCCATGATCCTTCTACCTTGGCCTCCCAATGTGCTGGAATTACAGGCAAGAATCACTATGCCTGGCCAGAGAACACTTATACTTAAAAGTCCCTATATGGAACACAATTACTTTGCCTAAAGCTTTTTTGTAAAATTAAAATTATTTTTGTATTAAAATTTGTTTTGAGAAATTTTGTTTTGAAGTAACTTGACAAAATGATTCACTTTTACACTGAATAATACAGGGTGGACATAAAGTTCGTGTGCAATTTAAAATCGTTTAACATAGTAAATCGCACATGGACTTTATGTTAACCCCGTATTACAAGTCAGTTTCTTTCCATTTAAGAAACTCATGGAGTTTGAGAATTAAGTAGGAATGAGGACATGATTAGTTAGACCTAGATAAAGCAAATATAGTGAAAGCTTAATTCTAATCACTCAATCCATGCTGAAAAAATTCAGCTTGGGAGTCTAACCTTACTTTTGTCCTTGGTGGTTTCATATTTAGCCTAAGAATCTGTAAGTGTTAGCCATTGAAGTAGGTATAACTTAAAATAATTCACTTTTTGTCTTTAGAATATTAGGATCCAGTAGGGCAAAAGAGGTGGGAAAAAGGGCGGTGCCTATGGCTCAAAGGAGTAGGGCCCCGGACCCATATACTGGAGGTGCCAGTTCAAACCCGGCCAGGAACTTAGAAGTCTGCAACACAAGTGCTAAAAAAGCCAGCAAGATGAGAACATTTGTTAACAGAAAAGTGCACACCAAGCTTTTCCTTCTCTATGTTCAGCTTTTCTCATTCATTTTAAATGGGAAAAACTAGAAAATTTGGAGTCCAGAAGAGAAATGATAGAAGTAGATCTGCTAAGTGCAAAGTGGCACAATCTCAAAAGAACTACAACATGAGAGAATTTGGGGACAATACAATTTAATAGCAACCCCAAATTATAGAATCCAAGGCTCAGATGCTGTGTTAAGAAGCATCACGATGATGGTGAGGGCACATCTCAAGGTAAGGCCAGCACCAGCATTCTGGGCACGGCACACTGTAGTAGGTTTCCAGTTAAGTTCAACACAGTCTGCCCTGAACAGCAGAACTGAAAGCAAATAGAAATATACATCTTTATTTTGGGGTGGAGGGAAAATACAGTAAAAAGCAACAAGAATGGCCATTAGTAACTGAAAGAAGGTGTTGGTAAGTATGATAGGGAACTGTGAGGCAGAGAAAGATGAAAAAGTTCTGTTATTTTCCTATGGAAGAAAATATATTTGGTATTCAGGTGATTCAGGAACATTAAATGGAGAAATTACAGTTTTTACTGAGAATGAAAGGAAAAAGTAAGTGTTCAGAGAGATGGTTTCAGTGGGCCTTAGGAAGAGGTGTGAAACAAGAACATGTTTGAAAGAGAAATTGTGGACCTTTCTCTTTAAAATTATTATTATTATGGGCGGTGCTGTGGCTCAAAGGAGTAGGGCGCCAGCCCCATATGCCAGAGGTGGCAGATTCAACCCAGCCCCAGCCAAAAAAAACTGCAAAAAAAAAAAAATTATTTTTTTTTTTTGAGACAGAACCTTAAGCTATCTTTCTGGGTCGAGTGCCATGGCATCATAGCTTACAACAACCTCCAGCTTCTGGGCTCAAGCAATTCTCTAGCCTCAGCCTCCCAAATAGCTGGGACTACAGACGCCCGCCACAACACCTGGCTATTTTTTGGTTGTAGCCGTCATTTGTTGTTTGGTGGGCCCAGACTAGATTTGAACCTGCCAGCTCAGGCTGGTGCCTTAGCCACTTGAGCCACAGGCACCTGAGCCTCTTTAAAATTATTTTTACTTGTTTTAGATGCAGACCCACTTTAATAAGGCTGAGATGACTATTATAAAGTCCAGTTAGTCCATCTGATAATAGAAATATTTTGGAGATTTAATTCTTCCCTCCAATATACTGTTTGTTTTTCTTTTCTTTTTTTTTTTTTTTTTTAGACAGAGCCTCAAGCTGTCCCCCTGGGTAGAGTGCCGTGGCATTACACTCACAGCAACCTCCAACTCCTGGGCTCAAGCCAGTCTCCTGCCTCCGCCTCCCAAGTAGCTGGGACCACAGGCGCCCGCCACAACGCCTGGCTATTTTTTGGTTGCAGCCATCGTTGTTTGGCGGGTCCGGGCTGGGGATTTGAACCCGCCACCTTAGGTGTACGTGGCTGGCGCCTTAGCCGGTTGAGCTATAGGCGCCGAGCCCTGTTTGTTTTTCTTTTCTTGAGACAGAGTCTCACTCTGTTGCCTAGGCTAGAGTGCTGCAGCATCTGCTTAGCTCACAGCAGCCTCAAACTCCTGGGCCCAAGAAATCTTCCTTGTGCCTCAGCTTCCTGAGTAGCTGGGACTATAGGCACCTATCATCACACCTGGCTATTTTTGTGTTTTTAGTAGAGACGGTGGGGGTGTGTGTGTCCCTTTTGCTCAGGCTGGTTTCCTGAGCTCAAGTGATCTTTCAGCCTCAGCCTCCAAGAGTGCTATGATTATAGGTATGAGTCATCACACCTGGCCTCCAATACACTTTTTATGGCCTTAAGCAAGTTACTTTTCTGTAATCTGCAATTTCTCCCTTGAGGGAAAATTTGATACAATTAAATTCAAATAATATAGTAATAGGTCAGTCATCATTGACAACTTATGATTACATTAAAAGGTAAAGCAAAGGTTAAGAATAAAGTAGTTTATTAAAGGAATATTGTTTACATAGATACAGGACAGCTTAAGTGTTTAACACTGTAACACTAAATTGTGTTTATGTATAAAAGACATACTGAAAGATGCATGCCTCATCAGTTTTTATTTTATTGGGTATGGCTATAGGTGACATCTTTCTATATAAAAACAAACTGCACAGCATTGTATATAAACATCTTAAATTCATTCACATAGTTCATTTCTCTAAATTGCCCTTGAGAAATTTTAATCTTTGCTTAATTTTAAACATTCAACAAAATACTTGAGTTTCTCAAGAAACAAAAATAATACCTAATTTCTTTTACTTTTTTAGAACTTTCCATCTGTTAATGTATTTTGATATGTTATATCCTCCATTTAAACTTAAGCCCTTTGCTAACGGAACAACCTACCTTAAGTTTAGTCTAAAAGTAAAGTGTACTAGACTCTATAGAATGTTTTTCAAATATTAAAAAAAATTGCCACTAAAGTAAATAGGAACATCATGTGAATGTAGACAGGCACCATACTTACTATATATTCCTCTCAGAAGAACCATTTCCAGAAAGTATAATCACAGCATTAAGTGATTACTAGAATAATTTGCTTCTAAAGACCTACAAATCAAAAGGGGAAAGATACTAAGCTAGATGACAGTTTTCTGCAAAGACAAATTTGTGAAAAACTGCTTTATGCTGTAGAAATATATAAGCCTGGCATTAGGTGATGGCACATTATTACATTTTATAGCATTAAAAGAAAGAGGAGAAAACTGGCTCATTCCATTGGATGAAAGAACCTGCTGATACTTAAACATGGTGACATTTTTCCAAAAGCTGTACCCAAAAATCCACTCAAATGTTCTGGTTTTCAATTTGTATTTTTCTCTTTCATCAACAAAGATTAATGTTGAAAGCCAGTGACTCTCAGTAAATGAGTTGCTATGCTCTGGACCACGGAAGCCAGTTGAGTTGATGAAGTATTGTTCTCCTCGCTCATTTTGCCCTCAGCTAAGTTTCTGCTACAATTTTTGGCCTGCCAGTTCCTCTGCTTCCACTTTGATTTCCTCTTTCATTTTATGACCACCTCTGAGTTGCTGGTAATCCAAAGTTTGGCTTTTTTTCTTTTAAAGATTAGTTTAAGGATGCAGCTACCTGACATGACGTCAGAGGCACTAGGAGGAACCCACATTCATCCTCCCTGAGGCTCATTGACCTGTTCATAGGTTTATAATTTAGATACACCTGCTATAGGTAACATCTAAAGTCACTTGTGATCACTTCAGAAATAGGTTTTGAAGGGGAAAAAAATAGGAGCACCTGAGGAGCTTACAGGAAGAGAACAGGCCCTCAGGACACAGGGGGCTGTGCCCACAGTGGCCCAGCACTGCCAGGGGCTTCTAAAACATGAGGGGTTAATGTTGCCATCCTAAAACCATCTCTTGAGATACTAAATTTTCTGCTCTGGCTATTACAAATTTCTATTTTCAGGGACAAATTATGAAAATCAAAATTGGAGTTTTAAAAGTCTCTAATCATATGAATTCCTCTCTAAATTTCAAAATATTTCATACTTCCTAAGGAAAATCTTTCTATAATAAATAGACGTGGTTAGAGATCTGCAGAATCTTCAAGGCTATTTTAAAACAAAAAAGTTGTAAATATCCAGAACATAATATATGTATAAATTACAATTGAAACATGTCCTTGCTCCAAAGCTATTTCAATTACATTTATTATAGATACATCCCATTTATGAGGTAGTCCGATTCCTCAGATGTAATGGGACGAGCTTTTTTAAGTTTCTGTTTTACCAGTCGTAGTCGGCAAGCAACCATGAGAAGCAGCAAAGCAGTTATCGCCAAACCCAATGCCAGGGGCAGTACTGCACCTATAGAAAGTTTAGAAATCAAGAGGTAAGACAGTGACTACTAACAATGATAGCTACTAATTACTATATGATGAGCACTTTGCATGCATTATTTACTCTGAACAACTCGACTAAATTGGTACCAGGATGTTAATTTTGTAGATTAAAATGCAAAAAGGTTATTATGTAATTTGTATAGGAGTGATAGGCTTGTAAGTTGTAGGTTCAAGTCTCAGAGCAGATATGGTTTAAAACTAAATTCTATGCCAACTTCCTACAAAATCTATCTGCCATCACTGGTACAAATGTGCAGTCAGATCACTCTTCTATCCAACTATAGACATGCTGACCATAGGAAATTTTTTCAGTAGTCACAGATTACATTTATGAAATCATTAATGATCATTCTCTATTAAAATATGTTGGACTAACTCTTGATTATCTGTTCTAGTTAGGGCTTAAGAAATTTCTTTTCCAAATCAGGGAACCTACTCTCAGCCAGTAGAACCTTTGTAGAAAGCTAATTTCAGAATATGCTGGTGTGATTTTGGCCAAGGGTCCTTTTAGTTTCCTAGGCATCAGACTAGAACTGTTAAAGGCTTGCAGGAGTATAGAGGGGACAGGATGTGCCCAGATCAGTCTTTCTTATCAAGCTCAGCAGGCTCTATTTTTAATCTGATTTACTCTGTAGTCAGGCCAGGTTTGGAGATGATATGGTGGAATTATTTTTAACTGCAGGGGTTTTGCCAACTGGTAGAACTAGAGGTGAAACATCTCCATGTGTAAGCTCATTCTACAAACTTTTCTTTCATTTATTCACTCATTCTGCATTAATTTAGAGCCTTTGCTATGTCAGATGCTGAGTTAAGATGCTGGTATTAAATAAGCAATTTTTATTATAAACAAATAAATCCCACCCCCCACCCCCGAAAAGATAAGCTAATGTTCAAATTGCCAGCTTTATAGCCTAAATCATTGAATTCTCATAAGCACCATCTGGGTTGATGCTACTGTGCTCCCCTTTTACAAATGAGGTAAGTAGGGCATTGAGAATCAAATGACTTATCTGAGATGGTACTGTAGGTACCAGGGCAGCTCCAGAACCTACGGTACATACATCTATGGTATATTACGTCTCTAAACGGTAAAGGAGACGGCTTTTGAATGACTAAGTTTGGGCAGATAGGCATATTTAAATGGGAAAAAAATGCAACAAAGTGTTATGGTTACTATGATAAATTTATGAAGTACAGACGTATAAAGAAGTGGTTTATCTAGTCTGCAGGATTTCTGTTTAAGTGATTTTGGCATAAGATAATGCTTGTTTGGGGTAGGTGATGCAGATAGTTTATTTTTTAACATTTTTCAGATTGAGATGCCTATATGAGGATCCAGGTGGAATTTTCTGTTAGGTTCTTGGGCCTAGATGTGTGGAAGCCTTTAGCATGAAGATGGTTAGTTGCAGCCAAAAAAGTGGTAAGATTGCCAAGGTTCTGAGAAACACCAGCTTTTTCTAAAAGCAGGCTAGAGGACCAGAAAAGAACAGAGGAAGACTGACCAGAGAAACAGTGGGACAACCAGGAGGGACTGAGACCTTGGAAGCTGAGGGAGAGGCTAGTCCAAGAAGAAAGTGCTCAGCAGAACCAGAGGCTGTGGAGAGATCAAGAGAGGTCAAGTGGAAAGCCTGCAGGAATGAGCGACTGTGACTTCAGTTACAGGGAGGCTGAAGATTGAGTGATGCTATTTGGTGTTTTTATGTTTTTATGTTTTTATGTTTTTATGTTAAGAGAGATCTGAATGTGTTTGCAGCCACTGGGGGAATGAACCCGTAGAGAAACAGACTGAAAATAGTGCAGAACTCACAGATGACGGAGAAATGCACCTGAGGAGACCAGGGACTATGTCAAAACAAGGGGAGAGAGACACCTGGGAGAGAGGGAAGGCGGAAGGGTGAGTACAGATAGAGGAGTTCTTGGGGGTGGGGGGGAGGGGCAGACAGCTGAGGAAGTTCATTCTACATAGCCTTGATTTTCTGGACTTAAAAATGGTCCCAGGTATAGGTAGCTTCCTCTTGAAGAAAAGAGGACCAGAACTGATGACTAACTAACAGCATTTCAAACTGGTGTATTTTTAAAATCTTAGATAAATCTCCTGAACAAGACTTCCAAGAACGGTTTGGAAATGCCTGGGAACAGGAAGGGATATGGAAGTTGCCTAAGTATCAAGCAAAGTTTTGAGAGAGGCCAGCATTCCCCTGGAAAATTGCGAAAGGTAGAAATCTGTGATAACCCACTGCCAGGAATTTCCTTCTAGAAGCTGTCTCATATATTCTACACACAGCAGCTCTCTGGAGATGTCAAGGTGTCAGGAATCACTGCTTCATCTCTGCACACTGACAGCTGGGGCTCCTACTGGCCATCCTGTGAAAGCTCTGGCAGGGCTCCACGGCCTAGAGGTGTCGGTTCTCTCTCCCCTTTCCTGCACTAACCACATAAGCTGGATATGTTACAAAGCGACAAGATAAAAAAATGTGGGGGCGACTTTGGTCAATCCTCCCCCCTTCTAGGAACTTCCTCCAAACTTGAACACTACAACCCAGCCCTGGTTCTGCTTGTTCAGGGCAGGAGAACAAAAGACTTCCAGACCTCATAATGTATTTGACTGACTTGTTTTAAAATGAGCACCAGTGTTTAGGCTAAAGGGGAAGGAAGCTATAGTTGTTATAGTTGAAGACTCCAAGCCCAATTCTGGGGCTCCGGTTCAGCTATGCTAACAATAAAACAGTTGTGTGATTTAGGAAAATGTTCTATTTGTCAAAGCAGATGTGAGGTCGCTGAACTATCCAATCTTAATTCCTGCTTAATACTTTGATGACAAGGAAAATGAAATCTCCTGTGAAGTACTTGCCAGAACATTGAAAATTATTCTTGACTTTTTCATACTTAGTTGGCATAGTTTCATCAATGTTTTTAGTTTGGGCAATTTGAACTTGTTACTGTTGTTTTGTTTTTAAGACAGAATCTTCTTCTGTCACTGGAGTGCAGTGGTGTGATCCTAGCTCAGTAGCACCTCAAACTCCTGGGTTCAAGTGATCCTACTAGAATACAGAACTGTACCATAAAGCCTGGCTATTTTTTTTATTTTTATTTTTTTAGAGACCAGGGCCGGCTATGTTTTCCAAGCTGATCCTGACTCCTGGCCTCAAGTGATCCTCCCTCCTCAGTCTCCTAGATTGCTGGGTACAACTGAGCCACCAAGCCTGGCCCAATTTGAGACTTAAAAATCTAGGGCCAGGCACAGTGGCTCATGCCTATAATCCTAGCACTCTGTGAGGCTGAGGTGGGTGGATTACTTGAGCTTGGGAGTTCGAGACCAGCCTCAGCAAAAGACCCAGTTTCTGAAAACTAGCCGGGCGTTATGGTAAGTGCCTGTGGTCCTAGCTACTTGGGAGGCTGAGGCAAAAGGATCACATGGGCCCAGGAGTTTGAGGTTGCTGTGAGGCACTCTCTCAGGGCAACAGAATGAGACTCTGTCTCTGAAAAAACATAACAAAACAACAACAAAAAATTTCTAGCCCCTTTTAAAACACACAGTGATAGTATTCTCAGTAACCAGCTAAGGTGATGAGTTATGTATTCTGTTCATATGAATGGGAGTGACATTTAAAATATGTAACCCTATTAATAGAGTGGCCACCAGCCAATTAGAACTGAGAGTTTGTGGTGTGAGAGGAACAGACAGGCTGATCTCTCTCTGTACCTGATAGGAGACAGGGCCCCTTTTATTCAAATATCTTGGGACAGGCTAAGTCCAGTAGACCAACAGACTTCAGCACTTGACATCTGGATTATTCTTAGCCATCTATTGTTTAAAAATTATATCTTAATATTGCCCATATATTAAAAAGAATACTCTTAGGCAGTGGTTCTCAACCTTCCTAATGCCATGGCCCTTTAATACAGTTCCTGGGTGGAAACCCACAGGTTGAGAACTGCTGCTCTAGGGTAAAAAGAAAATTTTATCAATGTTTAAATCTGTAATTTAAGAATCATATTTTGTTCTCTTAAATCTTCTTTTACTTACTTGTTTGTAGAAATTAAGACTAAAGCCTACCTTTCTACAATATCTTTTTTTTTCTGGTCAAAACCAACCAAAATTATGAAATTATGCTATTCTTCTTCCACTTCATAAACACTCCTCTACTTCTTACACTCTCCCCCCATTCCTGTTTTCTGTCTTTGTCACTAGAGCACTTGGAAAGAACTAGGTAATCTAAGACCTTTACCCTTCCTGCATCATAAATAACTCATCGTTTATATATTTGGCTCATTACGAGCCAAGCTGTGCACTAATGCTTATTAATTGCCCCTGTATTCCCCTAGCAGCCCTATGCTGTACATGTATAGTTACTGTCCTCATCTTACTAATGAGAAAACTGAGACCCAGAGAGGTAAGATAACCTGCCCAAGGTCATAGAGTTTAATGGGCAAGCCAGGATTTGAACTGTGGCATCTGACTGTAGAGCCTGTGTCCTTCACTACCACGATGCAGGAGGACTTTCTCCACAGATGCCACCCCTGGAGGGGAAATAGAAGGGGAAGCTGAGATCTAAAGATAGTAAGTTACTGTTGAGAGCCCCAAGATGCAGCACAATATAGGAAACAAGGAGAAGTTCTCTCTCCCCTATATAGAGTGCTGCTCTTGCTGTGAGCTCTCGTGGCTTCATCTAACATCCTCCACCCAAGGTTCTGCAGAAGTCTGTGTCTGCAGGGGGTTTCCAAGGTACATGTTTACCTGCTTCTGGAGGTGGGTGTTCCCCACCTCCTCGATTGCCCTTTGATTCAAAGATATAAGTTTCTTCTTTTCTGTTCTTCCCTGAGGAACTACTATCTGCAAAAGAGAAATAGAACATTCATTGAAGGAGCATCAGAAACTTTAGGAAACAGACAAGAAAATACAGCTGTATTTATTTATTTATTTGAGACAGTCTCACTTTGTCACCCTTGGTAGAGTGCCGTGGTATCACAGCAACCTCAGATGCTTAGGCTTAAATGATCCTCTTGTCTCAGCCTCCGAAGTAGCTAGGACTACATGTGCCCACCACAACGCCCGGCTATGTTTTAGGGGGGGGGGTCTCACTCTTGCTCAGGCTACTCTTGAACTCCTGAGCTCACGTGATCCACCCACCTTGGCCTCCCAGAGTGCTAGCCACCTTGCCCAGCCCCATATTTATTTTTTTAAAGATAGAAAAAGGACTTACAGGATCTAATAAACATAGGTTTATGTTTGTTACCAAAATACTAAATAACTGATGTGACCATTGTGATGAAGCAGACTACGCAGGTAGCACGAAACCACCAGAGAGAGAAAGGGCAAGAGGCGCGCTGGACTAGAACTGCCACCACCTTTCCACAGGGGGAAGGGAAGACCCCGGGCTAGAAGAGCCCTGGGAGCCTCTGGACATCACATCATGAAAAGTAGAAACAGTCAAGGAAGACTTTTCTTTGAAGAATACATAATGAGCACACATAAAGCACCTAGACATGCCCCTTCACTTTCTTTGACCACAACCCAGCTTGGTGGGTATAAACAACTCAATTTTTTCTGGTTAGGCCCAGGGATCAGGTTGCTACCCAGGTGGGTCAGAGGGCTCAGATGTGTCCAACTGCTTGCTGGTGGAAACCAGTACTTCTAATTTAATGACTTAATATTTAACGATTCAATTTAGTTATAATTCTGCGGGTAAAATGCTAAGAAAGATCAAATATTAGGATTTTTGTTCCCAGGTTCTGTGGCTGTCGTTTTCCATCCAGTATTTGACAGCATTTGTGTTTATCACAATTATTATAATGATTAATGGCAATGAAATAGAAATAATCTACTGACGTGAATTTTAGGAAACAAAAAAATTGTTAATACTTCTTTACTCAGTATGGCATCACCAGAACTGTTCCTAACTCCTGCAACTATAAGAAAACTAGTTAAACGTAGTATATAAAATTCTTTGGTAACTTGAATTGAGCAATATTTATGACTTTACCAAGAATCACAAAGTCAGCTGGATAATGGAACGTTGTAAAGTTAGTCTGTTTACCTACTAGAGCCAGAAAGTAATTATTTAAAATGATCATTGCAGTCACATGTTAATGCTGTTAAACAGAAGGGACAAGAATTACATGTATCTCATCAGGACATCCTTAACCCTTCTGTTTGCTCACCCTTCATCCCATAGGTCTCCACATCATGCAGCCCATTTCCTTTATACCCTATGATCCACGCCAACAGGGATCTCTCTCCTCATTGGCACTGACTTGGGTCCTCATCAGCTTAGGCTTGAGCCTGTAAGAAGTTTTTCTTGGCCTTTCTGTTTCCAGATATTTGAACTGCACAAACTGCTCAGCTACATTCACTCAGCGTAGCTGTGCCTCGAGATCAGCTGAGTTTGCTTCTCTTGCCAAGGCCACAGCAGGCTCACTCCATTCTACTGTGCCTCGTCTTGTTATTCTAACAGGACACATGTCCACTGGCCCACATGTAGCCAGTAACTTGGGCTTTCCCTGTAAGCCCTAATGCAGACAGAATGAGAAAGATGACTAAACATGAGCAATGTCTTATAGGCTGGAGAATCAGATCTGCCTTTCTAATTGCTTTCTGTTACTGTGCACCTCACTGTAGCAGCAGAAGCTCCACTCCCGTCCAGAACAGTGAGGGGAGGGAAAGGAAAAGAAGCCAGTGTGACCCCTGGCAAAAGAAGGTAGGGCCACCGTGGGGCAAAGGGGATGGGGAGACAGCCAGCTAACAGGTAGGGGAGCAAAGTGATTGTCACCAGGAATTGGGGGACCTGTCACAGTGGAATGGGGACAGGTAATACTAAACCAAAATGATGTGGCTGGTGCAGCACTGGGGCCATCGAGAACTTCACCACAAGACAAAAAATTTTCTAGTATAGTGATGTCAACACTTTCAGATTTTGTGGTCTGATTAAAATAATTTCTGAAGCCAATTTTCAATTTTATTTTGCCATGGCATTAAAGGAAATAACCATATACTAAGACTATCATCTTTTCCTCATTACAAAGTAAGGATGTATTTAAACCTTCAACTAATGAAGGATGTAATTACATGAAAAGGACAGGTGTTTAACTTGAACAATTTAGCTTTATAAAGAACTTACTACATCGTCCTTCTTTCTCTCATGGGCTGGGAGTGGATGAAAACTTAGGGGTGGGTGCGGGCCCTTCTGCAATGTGGGGATGGCTGCTTTGAATCTCATCATTCTCCTTTTTGACTCAGACCTGTCCAAGACAACTCCCATCAGGATTTCAAGGCTCTCCACATGGCCTCTATTCCCAACACACACCCTTCACTTTGGGCAGCCAAGAGTGCCCTGGCTAAGTCATTTTCATTCCCAACTCCATTGCCCACACAATTAATTAAAATCCTTCTTTCCCAGCTGTTCAGATTCTTTAAGCCCTCTCTTCAGAGCACAGCTGCATTTCCATGCCCATCATATAGCCAGACCCAGCTAGCTATTAAGCACTTAGAAGAATGGTCTCCAGGCTGGGCTCGGTGGCTCATGCCTGCAATCCTAACACTCTGGGAAGCTGGATTGCTTGAGCTCAGGAGTTCAAGACCAGATTGAGGAAGAACAAGACTCCATCTCTAAAAAAATAGCCAAGTGTTGTGGTGGGTGCCTGTACTCCCAGCTACTAGGGCAGCTAAGGCAAGATAATCACTTGAGGCCAGGAGTTTGAGGTTGTTATACGCTATAACACCATGGCACTCTTCCAAGGGCAATGTTCCTTTCTCTCCACATCCATGCCAGCATCTGTTGTTTTGGAATCTTTTTTTAAATTTCAGAACATTATAGGGGTAGACACATTTTGGTTACATAATTTGCTTTTGTACATTTTAAGTAAAAGTTATAAGGGTGGCCTTCATCCAAAAAGTGTGCATAGTACCCTTTGGTGTGAATTGACCCATCCCTTCCACCTTCCTCCCTTGTACTTAATTTCTGTTAAGTTTTACTTCCATATGTGCACTTAAGTGTTGATCAACTAGTTTCAATTTTGTATTGAGTACATGTGGTATTTGTTTTTCCATTCTTGTGAAACCTCACTTAAAAGAATGGTCTCCAGTTCCATCCAGGTTGTTATAAAAGACACCAGATCATCATTTGTTTTTTCTAATCACTGAGTACTCCTCCATGGTATACATATACCACATTTTATTAATCCATGCATGTATATATATATATATATTTTTTTTTTTTTTTTTTTAGAGACAGTCTTACTTTGTCACCCTCAGTAGAGTGCTGTGGCATCATAGCTCATGGCAACCTCCAGCTCCTGGGCCCAGGTGATTCTCCTGCTTCAGGGTCCCAAGTAGCTGGGACTACAGGAGCCTGCCACAACACCTGGCTATTTTTTTGTTGCAGTTTGGCCAAGGGCCAGGTTTGAACCCACCACCTTTGGTATATGGGGCTGGTGCCCTACTCACTGAGCCACAGGCACCATCCCAATCCATGCATGTATTGATGGGCACTGGGTTGTTTCCACATCTTTGTGATGTTAATTGTGCTATTATAAACATTCTAGTGTAAGTGTCTCTTTTATAAAATGTCTTTTCTTTCCTTTGGGCAAATATCTAGTAGAATTGCTCAGTCAAATGGTAGGTCTACTTTTAGTTCTTTGAGATAATAATCTCATTTTGTTGCCCTAGTAAGTGCTATGACATCACAGCTCACAGCAACCTCAAACTCTTGGGCTCAAACAATCCTCCTGCATCAGCCTCCTGAGTAGCTGAGGCTACGGGCATCCGCCACAATGCCTGGCTAGTTTTAGAGACAGGGTCTCACTCTTACTCAGGCTGGTCTCAAACTACTGAACTCAAGCCTCCCAGAGTGTTGGGATTATAGGCGTGTGCCACCTCACCTGGCCTTCCATCCTACTTTCAATAGACATGATACTAGCTTACAGCCCCACCAACAGTATATATAAAAATGTTCCCTTCTCTCCACACCAGTATCTGTTGTTTTGGGACTTTCCAGTGAGAGCTATTTTAAATGGAGTTAGGTGATATCTTACTATGGTTTTGACTTACATTTTGCTGATGATTACAGACATGGAACATTTTTTCATATGTTTAACAGCAATTAGTCTTCTTTTGAAGGATGCAATAGACAAATTAATTCCTAAAAAAAAAAAAAAAAGCCTAGCCTTGGAGGTTGGGGTTCATTTGAAAAAATAATATAAGTTCATTCTGAACTATCATTTGTCAAAATTAAAGAGCATTTCGCTGGGTGTGGTGGCTCATGCCTGTAATCCTAGCACTCAGTGAGGCTGAGGTGGGCAGGTCACTGAACTCAGGAGTTTGAATCAGCCTAAGTAAGAGTGAGACTCTGCCTTTACTAAAAATAGAAAAACTAGCCGGGCATTGTGGTGGGTGCCTGTAGACCTGCTATTTGGAAGGCTGAGACCAAGAGATTGAAGTTGCTGGCAGCTATGATGCCATGGCACTTTGCCTAGGGTGACAGAATGAGACTCTGTCTAAAAAAACAACTACAAAAAAATTTAAAGGGCATTTTCTAAAATGCCTTCATTCCCTGGAGAGAGGAAGACAGTGATACCGGAAGCAGAGGGATCATGTGTTAGTGAGAGGTCAGGTGCACAGGAGACTTCTGGAGGCAGAGATGCCGCTGACTCTAGAATTACCCAGGGGGCATTGCTCTGCCTTCTGGGTATTTGAAGGATGAATTTCTTTTAAGTATGCATTTCTGCTTTTTACACCTTATGAAGGAATTCACTATAATTTCTAAGACTGCCTGAGTCACTTTTCCTAGATTTCAACCTATGGAATTCTACAGAAAAATGCTTCACTTTCACATATGCAATCATAGGCTCTAACTAGGGAGAGGAATCAGAAAAAAACGGAACAATCGCATCACTTGCTCTTGCAAATAATCCTTTTTGGCAGTAATCCTTCTAGAAGAGTTAATGTCATAGGAAATTGGTTTTTCTCTCTTTTGAATGACCAACTGTATTATGCTTACCAGGCATGGTTACATATTCAGTGACAGATTTGGCAGCTGGATGAAAGCTGTTTTAATTTCCTTTTTAGTCACCATAGAATATGTAGGCATCTTCTGAAAGAAGGTTGGAAATGCCAGCTGAGAAGGTGGCTACCATCTGGGCCTGCATTCCAGAATGTTCTGCAGCTTCCTGTCACCGTACTATACCAGCCCAACTAGCACAGACACCTGCATTGTCCTTTCTTGCTGTTCAGTGGTAGTCCACACCGTCCATCTACAAAGTAGGTATGAGGAAGCTCTCTTCCTGGCCTGCGTGCCTTCCATCAGAAATGGTATTTAGGCCTCATTATAGCTGTAAAACTCATTGACGTTCTCTTCACTCTTCACTTGCAGTACTAAGCTTTGGGAAAGCCTCTATAACGTGCCTAAAATTTAGTTAAAAAGAACTCCAAGCTCATTCATTTTACTATCATCCTTTCTCTATGGATGAGGGCAGGATAATACAAATGTCACTGTTTACAAATATATTTGTATATGCCTGTAGGGTAATATTTTGATATAATTAAAATGCAGGGTGTATTTGGCTAATTTCTGGACAAAATGGACCATATCATTTGTTTAAAAGAAGTGGTTCCTTGGGACTGACCCACTTGTGGGCCAGGGATTACAAAAAATGTACTGCATAAACTAGATTTCAAATAATAAAAATCATGTAACCCCCATTACAGTCCCCAAACTTGCAGACTGAGACTCTGTGGAAGGCAGAAGACCACCATTTCTAAGTGCCCCAGAATAACAGGGTGTGCTTGAAGGTATCTGCTGATTGCAGCTAAATGACATTTTCAAAAGAAGTAAGTAAGTCAACGAAAGAGGATCTCCTGTCCTCAGAATAACATCATGGAAATAACCATTTGAGTATCTTCATTTGTGATAAGTGAATTTCCTTTAGCTGAGTTTTCCAGCCATCTAAGAAGCTGCCTATTCTTGGCACCATGGTAGAGTATGTCATGCTGTATGGATGTTCTGCCTACCACGCATCGCAAATTCAAACCACCTTCCCAGAAGTGTGATCTTACGGCTTCTGAATAGTTCCTCAGTAAGAAAAAGGACATACACAATGAAGAGATGAAATATCCAAAGCATGTGATTAAAAAAACAACTTAAAAAAATCTTTTCTGAGGATTTCCTCTCTGAATAAAATACCTTCTATCGCAACACAAAGGCTGCAGTTGCCTACTCTAGTTAGCTCTGGAGATAAGTGAAATGAAGCTCTGACATATTTAGCAAGGGGATCTAGGCAGGCCGAAGTTCACATCTCCATACAAAAACCATGCTTGTATGTCCATGCTTCAGTCCAGTTCCTTATAGCATCTGGCTGTCCTGCTGTGCTAGACATAAATTCTCATTTCCAAAGAACAGATGCCATGTGAGTGAGGACACGACACTACTTCTCTAGCTCTCTGCAGGGCTGGAAACCAGATTTCCTTCCTCTGGCTGAGTCACATGTAAGAGGACAGCCTTGTTAATGATGACTTGGACCACACAGAGAACAGGCCCTACAGCTGTGACCACATCCAACAACAAGCCAGCCATTGTGCCATTATGTGCTGAGCAAACACAGCAACACTAGACCTCTGTGCTCCTCCTGGCTAGTGGCTCTGAGGAATGCACAAGTGTGCATTCACTTGTGTGATCAAATATTTGTTCATATCCTTCATTTTGGATATTCCAACATGTTTGGAATAAATTTCCAAGAGTAGGATAATTGGGTCAAGGCATACACAGTTGAAGGCTTCAGAAACTGGCCTCTGGAAGACTACCAATTTTATTCCTGCCAGAAGTGTGTGATTTGTTTCTCATACACTCTTAGAAACATTAATAATAAACTTGTTCATCTTTGTCAATGTGATAGAAGAAACACTGCATTTTATGATTTAGTACACTATGTTTGTGTTAACCTTAGTATCTTGTTAATGCGTCTTCAACAAGCTAAGTCTCACTTATCCTCATCACATGTATATAAGAAAGGAGGCAAAAGTACATTTAATTTGTTCATAGTCACTGTACTAGCTAATGAGCTTTTTGAAGCCCAAGCACATGTCATCAACAATAGTGTACCTTTATAGGAAAGGGAGGAGGGAGGGCGCTGGGGCATAAGGTTAGGGTTTATGGGGCCAGGACACAATTATAAGAGAGATTTGGAGGCGGGACACAATTATAAGAGAGACTTTAACAATGTAGACATTGTAACCTAATCCTTTGTACCCTCAACCTAAAACAATAAACAAAAAAACAATAGTGCACCTTTAAATCTACAGGGTATTCCAAAGGTTGTCATACATAGGAAAATTAATAAACTTATATATTTTATATTTTTACATTTATACATCAACACAAAGAGAATTATTTTATAAGCTTTGATAATGAATATTTTGTAAATAAAGGCACATTTAGCTATAATTTTTCATTTTCCCTGTGTATGCATGGTGACCACTGGGATACTCTGTATTTATGTTATGCTGGGTCTTTACCTCATGTGAAATCAGAGGCTGGGGACTCCAGTCTGGTGGGCTTAGGGACAGTTGCTGTCTAAACAGAAACTACATGCTATGAATGCTCTTTCTAACATTTTCAAAGTTCTTTTCTTCCCACTTTCTTTATCCCTGGACTTTCAAAACATATGTTTTTTCTTGAATATTTTATAACACATGGAAGTACTTTTGAGTAAGAAAAATAAAAGTTGTTTTTTTTTTTTTTTTTTTTGTGAAGGCATCTTACTCTGTTGTCTAGGCTAGCATTCCATGGCATCAGCCTAGCTCATAGCAATCTCTAACTCCTGGGTTCAAACAATCTTCCTGTCTCAGCCTCTTGAGTACCTGGGACTACAGATACCTGTCATAATGCCTGGCTAATTTTTCTATTTTTAATAGAGACAGGGTCTCCTTCTTGCTCTGGCTGGCTTTCAACTCTGGCCTCAAATAATCCTTCTGCCTTGACGTCTCATAGTGCTAAGATTACAGGCATGAACCACCACTTCTGGCCAATAAAAGTTTTGTAAAAATAATATTATCTTGGTTTTGTTAAAGATGAAAAATAAATATGCATGCATATGTATAAAAATAAAAATAACCTGAATAAAGTGCAAAAAACTGTTAATGGTAAATTCTGCTAGATGATTTCAATTATCTTCTTTTTATTTGTTTGTATTTTCTGAATTTTCTACAGTAAATATATTATTTTAAAAATTAGAAAAACTCTCAATGTTATAAATAATAACTGGATATCTGATTTCTCTACATCTATGAAATGCCATTCTTGACATCTTTATAGCTACAGACAAAGGTTTATTATCAAAAAGAACAAAAACAGAGAATTGGGTACTGACTCCAGTCAATTGTTGGTGGCAGCCTGAAGCATTATTTTCAAGAATTCAGAGGCTGAGTCAACACTTCCCAGGGGACAGTGCTGTGATGACTAAGTGACATCTAGGGGCATGAGTAGGGGCTAATGGGGTGAAGTACGAGGTCAAGCTATTTTTCATTTCTGAATCAGACTCAGTGCTGGATGACACTTAGAAGGTCATCTGGTTGGTGTCCCTTATTAACAGAGGAGGCAAATGAGGGCTAGAGACGCAAAGCAACTTGCTGGAAGTTCTAAAGGCAGAGCCAAGACCAGAACTTAATTAAAGTTCTCCACTCTACCTTCAGCTAATTCTTTCATGCTCACTTGAGCCTCAATACCACAGTGACACAGCAAGAATTCATCCATCCTGGCCTGAGAACACAGTTCCCTCTATAACTCTTCACTCCTTTAGAAATCCTGCCAAAGACAGCTGGTCTCCCCTGACTCTAAGGCAGTGGCTGTCTTCTCCATATTAACTTTCTACACGGAGAAAACCCATCAGACTATATCCCAAGGCTTGGATGCAGTGACTGATCTGTCCAGCAGAGAGCAGTTTCAACAAGGCCTGGACCAAACCAGGCATCTGAAGTGGACTTAATACAAACTGCCACAAAGAAAAGCCCCTGATAGAAGTCAAGAGTTTTGCAGACACATTTGTATGGAGGCACTGAAGATTTACAAAGTAAATGAAGTAACAAAATAAAAAGTAAAAAGAAAATATACCAAAATGTTAACCTTAGTCTTTAATAAAGGGTGGTATTTTACGACATTTTCCTTTTTAAATTATTTTGCACCTTCCATATCTTGCACAATAGACAAAAATATTTCATAATAAAAGTTATTAAAATGGTGACAGACGATTTCAATAAAATGTACACAGAGTCCAAGTACTAAAAAGACATTTACGAAAGCATTTGGAAATGTGATAAGCTATATTTTTGTCTTATATGTCACATAATAATGCACATATAAGTGTGTAAGAAAAGAATTTAAAAGTGATGGGATGCTGTAATACTTTAGTAGTGTTAATGTGTTTTAAAATCTTATTAGCCTTATTAAAAAAACCAAAAAAACGACATATTCAGTTAAACGGGATGTGTAACCCTGAATTACTAACACATAGAACATTTCAAGAAGGCATATCTTTGCCTTCACTCTACACTCATTTTTATGTTCATTTGCTTAGGATGAAGAGGGTCAACATGAATAGAGGTTGTGTTGTTTCATCTCCAAATAACCTAAAACATACCACTCAGAGCATTGGTTCCTTAAGCTAAATATTAAAATTCCCTAACTCTGTGGTGCCTGTAGCTCAAGGAGTAGGGCGCCAGCCCCATATACCGGAAGTGGTGGGTTCAAACCCAGCCCTGGCCAAAAACAACAACAACAACAACAACAACAACAAAAAGCCTTAGAATCCTTAGGGTGGTTCCCCATGTACTGGGGGTGGCAGGTCCAAACCCGGCCCTTGCCAAAAAAAAAAAAAAAAACTGAAAAAAAAATTCCCTAACTCTAACTTATTTATAAATACATGCATTGCTACCTATGGAATATGTGTATTAACTAAGTGTCCCTTACTCTAAATTAGCACAAATATCAGAGCATTTTTTTTCACTTTTGGCCAAATTCTTAATTTTCACTCTCTTTTGAGATATTTCCTCAACACTTTTCTAGTATAAACCTAATTGTAAGCCAAGTTCAGCTACAGAAAACAGGGCTCTTCCTGGAGAAGCTGACCCAAGTCCTCACCTGGCATCACAGGAATTATTTGACTCGCTGGTCCCCAAGACATAGAATGATTCCTCTTCTCTGCATTTGCTAATGCAGGTGGCTGGTTTGGAGCAGTGGCTTTCTGGGACTTTTCCAATAAGGACTCCCTTCTTGCCTCTTCACTCAGTCCGGGGGTTCTTGGCTGGGCAGGACTAGTTGCCGTGTGGGTCATCATCTTGTGGTCAAGGCCCACTAAAGCACCGAAGAGCTATAGTTAATTGCTAGATTTCCTTACTGAACTTTAAAACCACTATATTTGCAGTTGATCCAAAGTCATGGATATTTGGGAATAATAACCCATCCATTTAAGACATGTCAAGGCCTCACAAAAAGCTATTCTCTCTGGTTTTCAAGTAGGTAATCTGTTATTCCAACAATTAGCTTCCCAAATGTCAGCTCTAAAGAAATTGCCAAGACAAAAACTTAACCCTGAAGAACTCTTTGTTCTCCCTCGAAGTGGTACTGCCTTAAACTTTCAGCAGCTTTTCTTCCTTCTCGGGCTGCACTTTTGTGTATGTGACATTGTAAGGATCACAGCTCTGATTAAGCCACATCCTAGCATGTCATAAATTTAACTCACTTCGGTTTTAGAAAAAGCATATGCTATACATCATTTTTAGGATAAAAAGACTCTTTGGAAAATTGAAAACAAAATTTACAACATAATCAATCAATTGAAAATTTGACATTTAGAACTCATAGAGACTCAGGTGAATCCTCATTCAAGGCACAACTTTTCCACATAAAAGTCACACCTACAGCCAGAATGGGAAACAACACTGAGTTCACATTTTATTCTGAGAACACAGACCTCCGGTCCCCATCCCTTCTAGCCCCCGCCTGGCAAGGCCAGACAGCAGACTCACAGTTTTGGCAGAAGGCTTCATCAGACCCATCGGGACATTGCCGCACTCCATCGCAAGCCAGTGTGATATCAATGCAGCAGCCGTCATCACAGAAGAAGTGGTAGCGTGAGCAAACGTGCAAACACCCTGTTTTATAAACAAGTCTTTAGTCACCAGAGTACAGGGAAAGTTAAGACTTCATCAAGGTAAACTGAGACTTTCAGGCTGGGCATGGTGGCTCATGCCTATATTGCTAGCACTCTGAGAGGCCGAGGAGGGTGGATTGCCTGAGCTCAGGAGTTTGAGAGCAGCCTGAGCCAGAGCGAGACCTCATCTCTAAAAATAGCTGGGTGTTGTGGGAGGCACCTGTAGTCCCAGATACTTGGAAGGCTGAGGCAGGAGAATAACTTAAACCTAAGAGTTTGAGGCTGCTGTGGGCTGTGATGCCACAGCACTCTACTGAGGGTGATAAAGTGAGACTCTGTCTCAAAAAAAAAGATGAACAGACTTTCAGAGTGCATGTAGTTTTTTATATATTGGTTTCATATTAGTATTAAGTACATTGTTTCTCCATTCTTGTTATACTTTACTAAGTACCTCGACCCAGGTAAACAAAAAAGTTGTAAAGCCTCCATCTTTTCTTATGGCTGAATAGTACTCAATGGTATACATATACACAGTTTATTAATCTATTCATGGGTTGACAGGCACTTGGGCTGCTTCCACATCTGGGCAATTGTGAACCGAGCTGCAATAAATAGTCTAGTGGAATTGTCCTTGTGCTAAAAGGAATTTTTTTTTCTTCTGGGTAATGTGATAGTGAGATACAATGGAGGTCAACTCTTAGTTCTCCAAGAATTCTCTATACTTTGTTCTCTGACCTCATCAATAAAAGTTAGTTTCAATGTGGAAAAAAAAAAAGATAAACAGAGACTGTAGGGATGAGTTAGGGTAAAAAGAAACAGATAACGAAGAAAATCTAACAGTTTGAGCTCAGGCTCTGGAGCCTCCCAGCTTAACTCTCAGGACTCCCCAGAGGCTCTCCGGAGGGCTACTGTCCAAGTCACACTGCCTAAGAGGTGGGAGCAGAGAAGCAAAGGCTCTGAGCTCCCCTCCGCCGCCTTCTCCCTCTGCTGACTCCCTGCACTCGTGAGTTCACCCCATCACTGGGTGCTCTTCCTTTGGTCACTTAGTGGAGTTACCGTCCCATCCCTCCATGGCCTTGGCAGGCCATCTCTCATCAGAGACACCGCTTTACACGTGCTATGTCCTGCATTCTTGTTTCTTAAGTAATCATTTTGGCTATGATTAACTTCCTATACTTGAATCCTATTTTTTGACTACCATAACATCCTTGCCGCTATACAGAACAGACAGTATTTTCAGCCACTGGCTGGCTTGAGTTTATTTTCATGCAATGGTGGCATTTCCTCCCCTCTGGAGCTCCTAGGTGTTTTTAATTTGCAGTCCAATTCATATGAGCTACAGATATTTTTTGAAAGGCACCCCCCCCTTGATTAAAGCAACTTTATTTAATTTAGCTCCACAAGGATTGGGTGGCCGTCTGGAACTGGCAACACAGACTATAGTTATCAGACCAGAAGTAAGTCATAAGGCAGTGGTTCTCAACCTTCCTAATGCCACGACGTATTTTCATTGTTGCAAAGGGGTCGCAACCCACAGGTTGAGAACCACTGTCATAAGGAGTTCCATGATTTTCCAGTGACAGAATGGACTAAATTAAATGTCTTAGGAACATGGGAGAGTGGAAAAATTAGATGATATTCCACCAAGAACAAAAATCTGAGTAGTCCCACACCCATGAGAAATCTGGGCTATGTGTTTTATTAAAAAGCAGTTAAACTGTAGGTTGGAAAGGGAGCCCAGGTCAGTGCAAGGCAATTTGAAGATATCTTGGTCCAGGAGGAAGGATAGGGTAAAGAAAGAAATGGTGGTAGAAACTCTCAAGGAAGGAGAGGAAGCAAAGAGGCTGCAGTTGTGACTGAGAACTTTGGCCGGAAAGGATGGTCAGCTCCAGCCAACGGGAAGCAGCAGAGAGAAAAGGTGAAGGGAACTCTGAATAGCACACAGGATACAGCTCCTTGTCACATTTCTTTTCTTTTTTTTTTTGAGACAAAGTCTCACTATGTCACCCTTGGTAGAGTACTATGGCATCACAGCTCACAGCAACCTCCAACTATTGGGCTTAAGCAATTCTCTTGCCTCAGCCTCCCAAGTAGCTGGGACTACAGGCACCTGCCACAACGCCTGGCTATTTTTTTTGTTGCAGTTGTCATTATTGTTTAGCCGGCCCAGGCCAGGTTCAAACTTGCCAGTCACAGTGCATGTGGCCTGTGCTGTAACCACTGTGCTATGGGCACTGAGCCCCTTGTTGCATTTCTTAAATTCAAGGCATGAAAATCCCAAAACCCTCAAGGTTTTACTTAATCCTGGGTAGTTTTGGAGACAGATCTGTATTTGTAATTTTTCTGCCTATTTCTGGATTAATAGCCTCTAAACTTTTTAAACCATGCATCCTGTTCAACAGTATACTGTTGGGGGCTAGGTGTGGTGACTCACACCTGTAATCCTAGCACTCCAGGAGGCTGAGGCGAGTGGACTGCTTGAGCTCAGGAGTTTGAGAACAGCCAAAGAAATAGTGAGACCTTGTCTCTGAAACTATAGCCAGGCATTGTGGCAGGCACCTGTAGTCTCAGCTAAGATTTTGAAGTTGCTGTGAGCTATGATACCACAGCACTCTACCAAGTACAACAAAGTGAGACTCTGTCTCAAAAAAAAATACTGTTGGACATGCACCTCCAATATATTTATAAATAATATTTATGTACTACTGTACCAACATACTGTATGCCCTATAAAATACACTGAAAGTTTTTTTTTTGGAGACAGAGCCTCAAGCTGTCCCCCTGGGTAGAGTGCCATGGCATCACAGCTCACAGCAACCTCCAACTCCTGGGCTCAAGCGAGTCTCCCACCTCTACCTCCCAAGCAGCTGGGACTACAGGTGCTCACCACAACACCCGGCTATTTTTTGGTTGCAGCCATCATTGTTGTTCGGCAGGCCCAGGCTGGATTCGAACCCGCCAGCTCAGGTGTATGTGGCTGGCGCCTTAGCCACTTGAGCCACAGGCGCCAAGCCTACACTGAAAGTTTTAAGAAGAAAATTTTAAATGAATAAAAATATAAGTTCTGGTGTCTTCTTTTCTACCTTAAAACGTTTTACACGTTCTGAGGGCAGTCCTGTTTGGAAACTCTGAGTTGGATCATACTGGGAGTTCTAGGTTGCAATTTAATAATTATTTTTTCTGAACATGCAAAGAAGTTCAAAATGTCCACATTTTTAAAATTAAACCAAGTTATTACATAGCAGGAATCCTTGCTTGTCTTATCCTAGTAGAAGCCACCCTTGGTTACCATAGCAGCCCTGGCAGTGATCGCAGGACAAAGAGGAGAGAAACAGCTATCTATTTTGCCTCTGTTTTTCAATGTCTCTCTGTGGTGTTTTATTAACTTTAATTTGTGGCATGTTATAACAAAAATAACCAGTAAGTGTTTCCAGATAGCAGTTAGTGTGACATTGATTCTTTTTTATTTTCTATATAAAGTTATATACACAAGACCTTTACCCAAGGGGCCATTCAGTAACCCAAAGTGATTTGTACCACTCTCTGCCATTTTAAATGCATTTTATTATCCTCTTGGAAAAGGGCCAGACACTTACAGCTGGTAATTTACCTTTGGAGGCTGGAAAGCCAACCTGAAAAAATAAGCCATGGCTAGCAAGGGGCTAATGAGGTATCAGCCCCTTCTCCCTCCCAGGCACTAAGGCTGTGCAAAAACAATAATCCTTTTCTTATTTCTGTGGGGAGGAAAGGGTATCTGTGTCTTCTGCCTGGGAATGCCTTCCTCCCAGAGTCACACTTGACTGAATCCCTGCCAAGGCGAGTCTGTACCCACGGGGAGAGCCCTCTGGGCCCACAGTCCTAGCTGCTGAGCCTAGCCCTACTGTGGAAGCTGCTCCTGGTGCTGGTAACTCACATATTCTGAATGTTCCACACAGCTGTAGCGAATCACCCTGGTCAGTGGGTGGCAGCAGTGGGCACTGGAGGGCAGGGGTAGGAGGGCAAGGTTAGGTGGGGAGGAGGGCAGGGTTAGGTGGACAGGGGCAGGCAGGCAAAGGCAGGTGGGAAGGAGCAGGTGGTGGGCAGGGGCAGGCAGACGGGTAACTGGATCGATTTGCAGAGATGGAGGTGGGTGGGTGTGGGTCAGACTGGGCTTGCTCACTGTCACTGGTATGGGAGTGGGAGAGAGCTGGGTTGAAGTGGGGATCATCCTTGTGCAGTCACCCCTCCTTCCTCACAGTAACTCAAACCATGGCTAGACTGGAAGTGGACAGCAACCACATTCCTAATGCTGTTTATAGAAATCATCAAGGTTGCCAAGTCCTGAGGATTCTGCAATCCCTCACTCTCTATATGCCTACTGAGCTCTGTTTCTGATGGAAGTACAAGTAAATCACAGTCATATTCCAATGCTTTTATCCTCACTCTTCAAACTTCTGGCTTAGGTCAGCATCCAGAAACTGAGTATTCAAAAACATCAGAGATGTGTTTCAGGTTTACTAGAGCAATAGCTAGTGATGGCAAAGCTTTGTGAGAATGTGACCTACAGAGGGACAAGGACCGACCCTACTGAGTGCACAGCTCATCCCTAGTGCCCATCACCAGTGCCTTTCCACACACCACAGATGCTGAGCAAATCTCTGCTGACCCAGTAACTGGACCTGCAAATGTACCACACCTCAGCACCTCTCAGGACTGAATAGGGGATGTGTTTCCCTCTGCAACCACAATAGCTTTAGTGCTGCCAAGTTCCATGTGATAGGTATTTTTAAAAATGTGATGGCGTTTTTAGTCTTAGAAATGTAGGTGTCTGAGAAAGCACGAAACATGGATGAATGAGACAAATGATTTTCACACTGTGCAACAGAACATGAAAACCATCATATATGTTTAAAATTATATTATTAACATATCTATGCATCTGGATAAATGCTATAAAAAATGTAGTAGCACTTTTAAACTGATATGTGTACTTTGCACTTTTAATTTGTGTTATTTTCTTTATTTTTAAATTTTGTAGAGATGAGGTCTCCCTACTGTCCAGACTGGTCTTCAACTCCTACCTCAAGTAATCCTCCCACCTTTGGCCTTTGAAAGGGATGGGATTATAGGCAAGAGCCAAAAATCTTCTCTTTCAGCAAATTTAAAATAGACAGTCCATTATCCTTAACTACAGTCACCGTGCTGTGCAACAGAGCACAGCACCTATTCCTCCTGGTTCCCTGAAACTCTGTACCGTTTGACCAACCTCTTCCCTTTTCCCAGCCCCCACTATCTTTAGTAACCACCTTCCTGCTCTCTACTTCTGTGAGTTGAACTTGTTTCAACTGCACTCTCTAGCTGCACTCTGTGGACACATGTAGGAAATGGACTAGCCATCTTTAAACAAAATCTGTCTCCTGAAAACCCAGATAACTGTCTCCTGGAAGGCCAGTCCAGGAAAGATGGACAGTTTATAAAGCCCAGTAGTTCACACAGTCCATTCTCATTCCCTGGGGCTCTCTCCACCCCCACCCAGCTGAGTCGACTTATCCCCAAATACCCTGGAGCCTGGTTTTTGTTATCTTTCTAGTAAAGACTTTCATTCAATAACAACCAAGAGCCACGGAGTACAAAGCTAGCATATAGAATGTCAATCCAACACCACCTTCCCAGAAATGGCTGGGTTTCATCCAGCTGCTGTGAACATGTGGGAAGGTCTTTCTCTTACCTCCCGTGGAGTAGGCCCTGGCAAGCACTGTCACAGACACATTGTCGGAGCTTCTCTGCCCAGCAGTGTCAGTCACAGTCAGCTGGAAGGTGTACGTTCCCTCCTGGAGGTGGGACAGCTTCAGGGTTCCTGATTGAGGCACCTGATACACAGATGGGACACCTCATATTTAGTGAGAAGATCTGAGCTTGGAGTGCAACACAATCTTGAACTGAAGTCTGTGTCCTTGAAACAGTCCCTGGGTCTGCCTATCCACCCTGCCTGAGGCTGCTGGACATCAAAACACACAGTATTCTGGCAGGTAGGCCCCACCTTGAATTCTCCATTTAGGTCAGACTGATTGCATTTATTAGATAAAGTGCTTTGAATCATCCATTTTCATTTCTTTTTTTTTTTGAGACAGAGTCTCACTATGTCACCCTGGCGTCACAGCTCACAGCAACCTCCAACTCTTGGGCTTAAGCTATTCTCTTGTCTCAGCCTCCCAAGTAGCTGGGACTACAGGCGCCCACCAAAACGCCTCCCACTATTTTTTTGTTGCAGTTGTTTAGTTGGCCCAAGCCAGGTTAGAACCCGCCACCCTCGGTGTATGTGGCTGGCACCATAACCACTGTGCTATGGGTGCTGAGCCTGAATTATCCATTTTCAATTTCAATCCTTCCACTGTGCTCAGCAGCTGCTCTCTACCCAAATCCACACTCAGCATCAGTGTTCCCTCCTTCTCAGCAGGTGGCCTCCCCAACTTCAAGGAGAAAATCAGCACCATGATTACAGCTCCACCACCCACCTCCTCCTGGGGACACATCTGTACCATAATACCTCCTTCCAGCAGCTGTAAGGGAGGAGCCCCCCTCTCTCATCCCCCCCAACCCCCTCCTTCTATCTCCAACCCTTTCCATCTAAGCCTTTTACAACACTGACCCATCCATCAGCTCATTTCTCTTTCCAATGGCTCTGCTATAACTAGGCTTGAGTTTCTCTCATCCTAAAAAACAAACTAACAAAACAACAAATTAAAGACTTCCCCAACCTCGAGGCCTCAGCCTTGTTTTCTGTCCATCTCATCCTCCCTCCCTATAAAGGGGCTGGAGGTTACTTCCTGTTTAGTCTCCACTCCACCTGTGGGGTCCCCCCTCTTCACCAGTCTGAAACTATGAAGACAAAACTTACTCATCAATCTGACAAAAGCCACCTCGTTGTCTCCCCTTGATCAGGGCAAGAGCCGCAGCTTCCTGATCAGGCCCAAGAGCCGCAGCTTCCTGATCAGGCCCAAGAGCCGCAGCTTCCTGATCAGGGTTCCTGATCAGGCTGCAGCGTCCAAGGCCCAATTCTGTGACAAGATTTGGGGAGTCATGTCTGGACATAGCCACAGATTGTTTCTTCAGCTCTCTAATGGTCCCATTAACAGTTTGATAGCCTATATTTTTATGTCCCTTTCTGCTTAAATGAACTAGTCTGGATATTGTCCTCTGAAAAAGATGCTGACCATCACACACTGTGCACAAATGCATTAATGGACTTTTGAAATCACAGAGGGTCACACTATTCTAACAATCATCCCCTTGCTTTTATTTATGAAGTCCTAGAATTTAGACTACCCTTGGTTTAGAGCAGTGGTTCTCAACCTGTGGGTTGTGACCCCTTTGGACTGTATTAAAGGTTCGCGACATTAGGAAGGTTGAGAACCACTGGTTTAGAGGATTTGTCAGCCTGATACATACGCAATGATTTATAATCACTTATTGACAATATAATAAGAATAGTGGTTGTCACATTTTATACTGCTTAATAATCACCCAGAGCTCTTGTTAAGGAATGGACTTTAGGGCTTTAGTCTGGAGAGTCAGAGCCAACAGGATTTGGGACTCTACACTTGCCACGCCTACTCAGGTGATCCAGTGATCACACAGGAAAGAGCACTGGGGACTTGGTGAGCAACAGGCATCGGCATCCAACAGACTGGTTTGAATGCCAGCCCTGCTGTGGACAGCTGTGTGACTGTGAACATGTCACTTAACCTCTCCAAGCTTCAGTGTTTTCATATGAAAACCCTAAGTAATAATAGCATCTACCTTGTGAGGATCAAATGAGACAACTCATAATAAAGAGCTGGCCATAGGGCCTGGCCCATAGTAAGTGCTCAAATAGATCCACTGTCTCCTTTGTCTGCCCCGGTTGGCTCTTATCTCAAGTTGAATAACACTGCCCAGTTAGGTTGTATAGACAGCGAAATGAAACCTCAGTAAAACGACTTTCATTCACTGGGATGGTGACAGAATTGAGGCCTCCAGTTACGACACAGTCTACACTGGCCTACAAGCTATCTGTCACTTCCCCTGCAGAAGCCTTAAGCGGGGCCTGGCAATACTGCCACCCATCCTTGTTTGTTTATTTCAAAGAGATGTTAAGCAGTGTTCGCTGCAGGTCGTTTTATCACCTTCAGGCCCAGGGACACTGGGAGAAGGCTAAGCCAAGGTCACTTACTGAGTGCTAAAATACTAAGGGTGACAGGAAGAGAGAGCTGGTAACGATAAGATAACTTCAAAAGGGCCTGGAGTGGCAACTGGTCCTAGATATCAGAGCACACTGAGATGAAAGTGACAGTCTGACAGCCCCGGGAAGCGAAGATCAGAAAGTCGAGTAAGACTGAAAGTGAGACAGAACTGTGGTTTGTGACCTCAGAGTTCTACTCGGCCCCCCTTTTCTTTTATCTCTTACATTCAACCCATCAGGAAATCCCACTGTCTCTACCTTAAAAACTCTAGAATTTGACCACTTCTCAACAGTCCATGCTTACCACCCTGCTCAGAGCCTACCCTGTCTCTTGCCCGTGTCACTGCAATGGTCAGGAGACCTGAGCCCTTGCGGGATCATGGCCTGGTGGCCCCTTTCTTCTGGAAACTTTCCCTGTCCTGTCCATCCATAGTAAGGGTAAGGTCAGGTGTGACCTCTCCCTGTTGCTCCAGGGGCACCGTGCTGAACCAAGGCACAGAGCAACCTCTGATGCTATTTCTGGCTTGGAATCAGGCAAGCCTTGCTGGGTGGCTGCAGTGGTCTATGTTACACCATAGAACTTCCTCTAGGGACTTAGAAAACAGGGGAACATGGTCCCAAATAATGAACATATTGGAATGTGTTGTCAAGCACGGTGCGTTGAGAGAGCAGCTCTGTCCCACTGGTCTGCCTGCAGACAGACAAGGACCCCTGAGACTGCTTGGGCCAGCAGCTCTGAGCAGCAACCACAGGGACATGAGGGGACAGGAGACTACAGAATGTGTTCAGGGTTGGGTTTGCAACGGGTGTATGCCACGGGATGCTGAGTCATGACCAGCTTATGAGTGTGGCCATCAGAGTGAGGCAGAGATGAAGTTAACAAAGATTTTGAAAGAGACCGAGGAAGCCCTGAGGCTAGGGTGCTAGAGGGACCATTGCAGGGAGAATGGCATCACCCAGCCCATGCCAAAGCTCTCTGCAAGGGGAGTGAGTCACTGGGTTTCTAGGAGTCAAAATTCAAAGTGCCACTGTCAAACCCAAACTCTGCCACCCTGGGGGCTGCTGGGGCTGGAAGGATAGGGCACCCGTGGGTAGGGGGGCCAATCCCTCCACCAGGACATTGCATTCTATACCTCCTGCCTGCCAGGGCACTACCTCCCTGACACAGGAAACACTGGATCCAGATGCAGACCATAATAATCACCTTCCACCTCTAGAGCGCATTCAAATTTAGACCTATTCAGATTAAATATCCCTTCCCCGTCTGTCTGTTTGTTTGTTTATTTAGAGACAGAATCTTACTCTGTAACCATGGATAGAGTGCCATAGCATCAAAGCTCACAGCAACCTCCAACTCCTGAGTTCAAATGATCCTCCTACCTCAGCCTCCTAAGTAGCTGGGACTACAGGCACGTGCCACAATGCCAGGCAAGTTTTTCTATTTTTAGTAGAGATGGGGTCTTGCTCTTGCTGAGGTTGGTCTCTAACTCCTGAGCTCAAGCAATCGACCTGCCTCAGCCTCCCAAAGTGCTGGATTACAGGTGTGAGCCACCACACCTGGCCTCTTTTTATTCATTCAGCTAACAAAAACTTTCCCTCCTCAAAATCAGATATTTAGAATATGTAGAAGTGCAAGATGGATGTTTTCCCATCAAGGACCCTGCTGATCCTTCTAGACATATTCTCATCTTAATAAGACATTGGAGAGAGGATTTAAAGTATTTTACAAATATGTTTCAAGTTGCAGGGTAAACCAATATAAATATTTACACATGTACACATAACATATTTAATTTGTAACTTGGAGAGAAACATAATTTGCCTTTAATAAAACAAGGAGCTTCTAATCTCTGCCTGAAATCTTTGTTCAACAGTTACTTGCTTGGCCTTTGATCTGTCAACGTATGATTCAGCCTGCTTTTCTGACTCAACTCTGTCTCTCTAGTGAGGAATTCAGAGGCTAGAAACAGTGGTGCGTGGGTAATTAAGTCATGAGGGAGGTGTGCTCATGAAGGGGGATTAATGCCCTTATATAGGAGGTTCCAGAGAGATGCCTTGTTCCTTTGGCCGTGGGCAGACACAGTGAGAAGATGGCTGTTTATGAACTAGAAAGTAGGTCTTCAGCTGGGCAGAGTAGCTCATGCCTGTAAATCCTAGCAGTTAGGAGACTGAGGAAGGAGGATTGCTCCAGACCCACGAGTTTGAGACCAGCTCGAGCAAGGTCTCAAAGTCATTTTTTTCCATCTCTACAAAAATGGAAAAAAATAGCCATCCATGGTGGGAGGCACCTGTAGTCCCAGCTCCTGGAGATACTGACATGGGCCCAGGAGTTCGAGGTTGCAGTAAGCTCTGATGAGGCTGCGGCACTCTCTCTATCCTGGATGACAGAGTGAGAACTTAATCTCAAAAAATTAAAAAGAAAAAGAAAGTGGGGCCTGACAACAGAGTGAGACTCTGTCTCAAAAATTAAATAAATAAATGTTTGTTATTTATTAAACCACTGGGTTAAGAAAGTTGCCAAGCGCTTAAAGATCGAGTCTTTTGTGAAAGTTTATAACTATAATCACCTCATGCCCACAAGATACTCTGTGGATGTCCCTTTGGACAAAATTACCATTAACAAGCATGTCTTTAGAGACCCTGCTCTTAAATGCAAGGCCTTACAAGAGGCCAAGGTCAAATTTGAAGAGAAGTACAAGACAAGTGAGAATAAGTAGTTCTTCTAGAAGCTACGGTGTAAGGGTTTTTTGTTTTGGTCATTAATAAATAAATAAATGCACAAACACATTTGACTTCATATATATATTAGAAATCAATAAAAAGAAATACATAAGAAAATCTAACACTAGGTCTTAACTCAATTGCTTTGTTATGTGGGGCCCTTCCTTCATTCCTAACATCCTTCAAAGTCAGCCCATGGTAAAGCTTGAAGGAGGAACACAGGCAGCTGGATACCATTCTTAGAAAAAACGTATTTGAGCTGTCATAAATTTTAGAGCATGAAATCAAGGTGCTCAAGATAAAGCAATCAGAGGGGTGGCTCCTGAGGGTGGTTAAGTACAATTAAAAGAAGATTCTCAAAATGGTAAAACCATGACTCTCACACAAATATAACATGAGCAGGTTTCAAAGATTTTATTTAACTCATTAGCTAAAGAGGGAGCCAACAAGGTGTTCACCTGATTCAAAGGAGAACCTGAAGACCAGACATATGTAAGGAGTCATGAACACTGTAAAGAAGTCACAAGTAGTTGCAAAACTGAAACAGGTTTGCTGCTCAGTACTGGAATGGATTTATTAATAGACTGGTCAGTATCTATGCTACTAAAGTGCCATGTTTGAAATCCTCTTTTCCCCAAGGTGAAGATCCATACTATCTATACATGAAAAAATTTATTTGAATTTCCATGGACAAGAATCATTTGATTACTATCACTTTTCTACAACTTATAAATGCTAACCCAGCCCCCAGTATTCCACCAAAAGGTCCTCAGTAATCTTCTGCCCATTTCAAAGTCTTCAACAATTTTTCCTGACAATCTTAACCCATAAAATGAGGATAAGCCTACATGTGAGGCTGTTGTAAGGATTACAAATATGTCCAAGCTGCCTGGCAGTCAGTGGGTGCTCAATCAGCGGTGGCTTTTACTACGATGAAGTCATGGTTAGGATGAGCATTTATTCTTGGGGACATTCTCATCACCATAAGAGAGTCACAGTTTGGTAGCAGATGGCCCCCCTTTGTTACTTAGATGATGGCTTCATAACTTTAGGTCTGTCTCCCATTATATACCTGAGTGGGGAAGTGGTCTAGAATTTTCTCTTGATGTCATAGTAGTCAGTCTCAAAACCCTATGAGAAATACCTAATTTTATCACATGCCTTTTCTGCATCTATTTTCTGATTCATGCGTGTTAAGCCATCCTTGCATCCCTGGAATAAATATTACTTGATTATGGTGAATAATCTTTTTAATGTGCTGCTGGATTCAGTTTGCCTGTCTGTTGTTCAGAGAAATATCTAATTTTTTCAGTCCTTTATAAATGTCTTGAGTAAATTAACTACTGAATCACCAGCATTATTTTTACACGGTGCTCATATATGGAATTCATTGTTTATAAAAATAAAGCTTTTGGTAGCAATTATGTAAAGCAGATGATAACAGGGGCAAATTAGCAGCTGCTTGAACAGACATATCCTAGAGGTTCCAATTAATAGTCAGTGTCCAACCTGAGGAAGCTCTCTAGTGATATGATCAGTGATTTATCCATATATCTCTCCTAATTAACCTTAAATCTCAAATTTTCATTAAGATTATATTACTCATTTTTACAGCTGACACAAGCATAAAGGGATAATAAACATGACAGATGACAATCAAAGCTCAAAATTATTTCTGTTGTAGATAAAAACCAAAAGCTAAGATGGAAGAAGGATAAACAGAAGGTCCTATACTCAGGTTCAAATAATCAATTACACAAACACAGGATGGGGAGGTCATGATCACAGCAGTCTAGAAAGCAGCTAGAAACAGGAAACAGGTTGCAGGTAATCCTGCTAATGGAACACTCAGCATGAACATATTGTGTGATGCAGCTACTAAATTAGACAGTATAAACTTAGTAGAGGCAATTTCTGGATCATAGGAGGTATTGGCTATGTCAGGAAGACATATAGGGTTCAGTTAGGGGGTGTCATATTTTCAGAAAGGAATGAATTAATCCAAGAATATCCAGATGAGGCTGAATGGTGGTCAGTGTGAAAATCAATTCATATGAGGAATATCTGAAGAATAGAGGCTGCTGAGTTCTAAGAAGAGTATTGCAAATAGTTATGTTATTTTTTTTCAAGACTCTAAAGGCTTCGACACATGATAAGACGTGTTCAGTGTTTTGCTAAGAGGAAGACCTGGCACCAACATAGAAGTAATGCAGAAGCACAATTAGTTTGCTTAATAATTAGAGCTGATCCGTGATGTCATAGGACATGACGTGAAACACTGAGTTTCTGTCCCTGGAAATGGCAGGCAGAGAGCAGATGGCCCCTGGAAGTGAAATGGGCTCTTGTCTACATGAGAGGCCAGGAAAGATGATGAATAAGAGACCAGATGGACTCTAAGACTGTATGATCAGTGAGAAAAATCAGTGTTGAGGGACTAGCTGATCACTGTTTTTGTTTTTGTTCCAACAGAGTATAAATCAGGGCTTCCCTACCTCACCCTCTCCACCTCCTCTAACTGAAGTGGGATGGATGAAGTCTGCCTGTCTAAGCAGGACATGTCCCTGTCTACAAAGGGCCCTGACAGGGTTAATAAAGAGCCACTTGTCTGCACCACCGTGGTGCAGGCAGCCACTGGACAAGTGGCTCGTTTCCATCTGTAGCAATCCACATCCAGACAAGCCTGACCAGGAACCATGGGGAACGCCTGGCCAGCACCTCCTCACATACAAACCCCTGCTCCAGAACAGGCCTAACTGCCAGGTAAGATGTTTACTTTCTGGATCATGTAAAGCGTGAATCCACTCTCTTTAGACTCTTTTGTATTTTTCAAGTTTTCTACCAGCATCTTGAGCCAAGGAAAAGAAGAAATAAAACTTTAAAAAAGCAATCATTAAAACAAAGCCTGAGCCTTTCTCCTTGAAGTGTTTTTGTACTGTGAAGAAGTCAACAAACAGCAGCAAGAAGGGGGTAAGCATCAAAATAAATGATCAAGGGAAAGTAAATTTGTAAAATAAAACATTTTGGACAATTGATTCAATTCTTTCTCCGTTTTATGTCTCTTCTGCAAGCTTACAGACAGTTGGGGGAATATTAAGTGGCAGGACATTACGAAAGAGCACTTTGCTGAAATACCTGTTTTTGTTATCAGTGACAACGTACATTACCTTCATGTCCACTGACGGGTCACCCTGCAGCAGCGCCCACTCGTACTGGACAATGGCATGGTCATCTGTGCTCTCACGGCCATCCAAAATCACCCCGTCTGTGGGCAGATGCAAAACCACATCCTCCCCAGCCTTGCTAAGTGGAGGCTCATCCTCTTCTAAGGAAGAAAGTAAATAATTCATAAGAGACATCATTTTCTATTTTTTTTCTAACATATGAAGAGGGGTATCTTGTTTGGTGAATATATACGGTTCAGCAAAGAACTGCTAAAAGAATGCATATTAACTGGAAACTATTTTCTTACTAGTCTTCATTGTGTCTTCTTTCCATAAAAATAAAATAGTGCTATATGGTGAATATGGAATTTAGCTATAATACATGCAAAAGAGGAAGTGTGGAGCGTCAGCTGGTAGCCATAGCTACAACAGAGCTGTGAGTACAAGATGGTGTACCAGGCCCACGGATGTGTAAATCTAGAGAAGTAGTTTTATTTTCTAGAGCGGTGTTTTTCAACCTTTTTTTATCTCACAGCACACTTGACTCTACAGTTAAACTTCCACAGCACACTTAAATTGTGTTGATCCAAAAACAGAGTGAAAAAAAGAATATACTTACTGTGCTTAAACATCTTTCAAAAAAAATTTAATTAATGACCTTTAAAAAATTTCAAGGCATACCTAAGATTCTCTCATGGTGCATGAGAAAAATTGCTATTTTGAAAAAAAATCACTATTTTAGGGGGTATTTTTCACTTAACTTAAAAATCACTTAAATTCAAAGATCTATTAAATTAATTTACCAAAAAAAAAAAAAGATTGTTAACACAAACCTGAAAAAAGCCAAATTCACCTCTAATATGAATTTTCTTCTTTTGTTATCCTTAAGTTTTTAACATAGGAGTGATACAAAGTGTTCAGTGGATAAGAAATATATTAAATTCAAAAGTTGAGGGAAGTTCTTGCAGCCTTAATTTAATTTAATACAAATTAAAGCCTACAGAGAAATTCTCTGGAACCTAATTTTTCATCTAGGAAAATCAAAGAGATTTATAGCTTCTAATAACTAATTTTTATAACAGAAGCCAATACACTGAATTTCTGTTGTGATATCCTACAACAGCAGAACAAGTATATATTTACCTCTGATCTAGAATGGTGCTAGATAAGGTTAATTATGTTTACTTAAATATTACTATTTTACTGTCAGCTGCTTCACGGATGACTAACAGGATAAGGTGCATGTAGAAAGCACTTCTGTGAACTTAGCTGCAAAAATGTTAATGGAGTAAATTTAAATTCTTAGTAAATTTACCAAATACATAATTTAAAGACTCAGCAATATAACTGGAAAAACTCACAGGCTCTTGTAATACGTCCTTTTTGGTATCCACTATTACTCCAGTGCACAAATGCTGCCTGGAATGTCCCTCCTCAAGTTACTCTGAATAATGCTGCTACAGAACTGCCTCTCCTCCCGCACCGTGACCTATCACTTTCCTCGACATAAGCAAACTTCCCAGGGCTGAGATTCCAGACTTAACTGCAATCCTACCTTGGTTTCTCATAATTGGACTTACTGCAATCCTACCTTGGTTTCTCATAATGCAACAAAGATGCACTTCCAGGAGAATGACTCCTCTGGAATGCTTATCTAATCACATCATTCTGCTGTTAATTAGGAGAAACTTTTAAACAAGTTACCCTTGTCTTCTGGATGTTGGGAAACTAACTCCAATCTTATCTTCTCATCCAGGGATGTGCCCAATGCCCCAAATCAGAGGACTTATGTGAGGGTCATGTGGCTCTTCGATCTCGACCTTTTCTGAATGAGAATGCTGCTGCCATCCACAAAGGGAGATGATTTTTTAAAAAACATTTTACAAGGAATAAGCACAATTGCTTATTACATGCTATTCCTGAGGGATACATTATTTATGGAGAAGATAAGCCCCATTTCTCCAGTCATTTAAAATGAGGATTCTAGTTTAAATAAGCCAAATAGACAACCCCCTGCCTAAAAAACTTGTTCTGTCTTTTTTCACCTCTGAACACAGACCTGGAACCTGAAGTCTTTTTTTTTTTTTTTTTTTTTTTTT
>NW_003852437.1:148518-154918 GCF_000181295.1 Otolemur garnettii | reverse complement strand
CAACGCCCGGCTATTTTTTGGTTGCAGCCGTCATTGTTGTTTGGCGGGTCCGGGCTGGGGATTCGAACCCGCCACCTTAGGTGTACGTGGCTGGCGAACCTGAAGTCTTTATTCTGCTTTTCCCAGGTAAGAGATGTGATACCCGCATTACCAATAAGCCCTTCTAAAACCTTCAAAGATTTAAGACGGAAGAAGCAGGTAAGTTGATTTATGAACCTAGTAAAATCTTTATATCCTTTAAATCGATCATTGACACATTTGAAATAACAGAGACAATGTTTCCTTTTCAGTTCCAGTTCAGGCAAATTCTACTGTAAAATATATTTTAAAATAAGCCAGAGCTTATCTACCTAGAAAAAGCCCTTAAAATAAGCAAATGACACCAGGAAGAGGAAAGGAGGGTGCTACTATTTGAAAATATTTGATTGAGGGACTTCACCTAACAAATGCAAACATTGTAATCTAATTCTTTATACCGTCAATTAACCTGAAACAATAAAAAATAAATAAATAAAAATATATGACTTGCAAATTAAAAACAAGGTAAGTATAGTTTTGATTTTTTGTGTCATAAAAATGTAATAAACTTGGTTTCTTTTGAAAACTAAACACATTTAGTAAGACTTGTGGAGGTGAAATAAGACACCTGACAATTTAGAGCGAGCTTACCCAGGTGGCTTTTTATACTGAGAAGAATAATGTTGTTAATTAGCCTCATTCATGACACACTGCTGCAGATAGAGCCTCCATGGCAAGGAAGGCATTCTAGAATCTGCACCTGGGCTGTGTAGGCACCAACATTATAGCCCAGGCTAAGGAACTGGAAAGGACTCTAAAGTCAGGGTACAGAAGAGGCTTAGAAACAGGGGTTCAAAATCTGGTGTGTGTGTGTGTGTTTGAGACAGAATTTCACTATGTTGCCCTCGGTAGAGTGCTGTGGTGTCACAGCTAACAGCAATCTCCAACTCTTGGGTTTAAGTGATTCTCTTGCCTCAGCCTCCCAAGTAGCTGGGACTATAGGCACCTGCCACAACACCCAGCTATTTTTTTCTTGAAGTTGTCATAGTTGTTTTAGCAGGCCTGGTCCAGTGTATGTGGCTGGTGTCCTAACCACTGAGCTAAGGACACCAAGCCAGTTGTGGTTTTCAATTGCAAACATTTTAGAAAAAAATTATCCACAATCCCAGTAGGATTATCATTGTTTTGGGTGTGTACTCTGCAAGTCTTTCTATGTATCCAGGCATCATAATAAACCTCTGAGGTAGAGTTATCATCTGCTTAATACTGATAAGGAAACTAGGCTCAGAGAGGCTGAGTGAGTTGCCTAAGATCACACATGTAATAAATTTGTCAGCTCAGATGTCAGCCCACTGATTTCTTTTCTTTCTTTTTTTTTTTTTTCTGAGACAGAATCTCATTTTGTCAGCCTGGGTAGAGTGCCATGGCATCATACTTCATAGTACCCTCAAACTCTTTTGTTGTTGTTGTTGTTGTAATTACCATTGTTATTTGGGAGGCCTGAGCTGGGTTCGAATCCACCAGCCCAGTGTATGTGCTGGCGCCCTAACCACTGAACTGTGGATGCTGAGCTTCCTTTTGTTTCTTGATATGAAGTTTTTATGAACATGCATCTATCTATCCTTTCTTTTATGATCTCTTTCATTGATAGAAAGCTCTCTAGAAGGAGGGAGGGGGATGGGAGAAGGAAGAGCAGAGACAGGGAAGGAGGGAGGAGGTGGGGGGGTTTCAGTGTGTGACACACTTTTGGGGGGCAAGACACAAGTATAAGGGGGACCTTACCTAACAAATGCAATCAGTGTAACCTGGTTTCTTATACCCTCAATGAATCTCCAACAATAAAAAAATAAAAAATAGGGTGGTGCCTGTGGCTCAAAGGAATAAGGCGCCGGCCCCCTATGCCAGAGGTGGCAGGTTCAAAGAGAAAGCTATCTTCCTTCCAGATATGTAACAGTAAGTTTATTTTCTTCAAGATTTCTAAAGTATAAAGTAATCTGTGGCTTAATTTTAAAAAAATACTTAATTCTTTAATCCATGTGGAATTTATTTGTATGTGGTCAGAGTTAATACTGCCAACCAGTTATCTTCATATTGTTTATTAAATATAATTGTTTGTTTATAATGCAAAAGGGGGAAGATGAAAATGTGGGAAACTAACGTCCTTGGAGAAAGAGATTGGTCAGGCCTCTGTGGAGGGATTAGCCTTGAACAGGAAGGTCAGCTCCCTCCTTTGCATTTGGAGCACACAGGGAAAGGGCTGGGGTGGCAGCAGGTGGCACTGAATAGAGGGGAGCAGAACTCTGCCTAACAGCTTTGATTTTCCCTGATACAGAGACACTGGATTTTAGGCTTAATTTCCAGGAGCAACCACAAAAAGGCGCTGGTCTTGGAACTCTGGGAGTCTTATCCCCAGCTCCTCTGGGACCCTAGCAACTCTGCCTCCCCCCCATCTGTCCCTGCCTCCTGCTGTTCTTCCTTTTATCATGGCATCCAGTCTCCCAACCACTCTAGTCACCAGCAGGACCTGATCAGAATCCCAGAACAGCATCATGCACACATGTGCCACCTTCATAATTCATAAGGCATGTTCAACCTCGAACCTCACGACAATCTGAGCTGAAGACAAGCAGGTACTCAAGGCCCAAGGGTATTAGCAGGGACCTGTGTGTGGAAGAGCCAGGACTCAGACCAGGGCTCAGACTTCAGGCACCCTGCTCTGCTCTATGGACACCCTGGCAGGCGGTTTCAGTCGTTTGAGACAGCTCTCTCCAGCATCTCCCACTCCATCCAGCAGTCTTGAACCATCTTCACCTACTGCTTCAATCCCAACCCTGCAGTTCCCCTCTCAGCTTCCTTTCTACAACCCCCATGTTGGGTGACCCTCAGGCAAGTTACTCTCTCTCACCAGGCTTTCATATACACTGGAAATTGTAAGAGAAACTAGGTCTTTGTGATGTTGTGAGGACAAAGTGAGTTCATGCGTGGAAAGAGCTTACAGCAGCATCTAACACCAAACTCAACAAATCTCAGCAATGAACAGGGCTGACGGGTTCTGCTGTGTGTGCGATCCCATCCTACACGGCCCCTCACCACTTCTCCATGATCCTGGTATTCACCGAAAAAGGACCTGGTCACAACTTCTCTGCAAAGGCCTTCTAAACATGCTCACAAGCTTCCAAAAAATTAAGAAACAATTCAAAAGGGAAAAACTCAGTAGTCTCAGAAGCATAAAGAACTTCAATAGGTTAAGCATCTGGGCAGGGGACACACAGGATTATTGGGAAAAATAGAGCAGAACAGGGCACCCCTGAGCTGCACTTCCCAAGTTTCGATGCTGCTGGGGACCTGAGAAGTCTGAGCTTGGCAATGTTCTCCCAGAAATGAGGACCAGCCCACAGGTCACCTCTTCTGATCCCCAAACCTCTACAAAACTTAATTTCTAGGTGAACTTCTCCTGGGGAAGGGAAGGGCAAAGAAGGATGTAGGAGGGAAAACCAGTAGGAAACTTCTCATAGTAACTAAACATTTTTTTTAAATTTCCACAGGCATATTCTTCCCTTGTTTGTTTTCCTTTTGGTTTCCCCTGGTTAATAGGAAACCTCCCTCTGGCAACGTCAATTTCTTCCAGGTGAGTAGTGAGAACACAGGGAAGGGACTTAGTTTCCCTGCTGCTGAAGCATTTTGGTGTGCATTCAGGCAGGAAGGCTGTGTGGGTAACAGCCCTGGGAGGAGGGTCCGAGTGAACGTGCTGCCTGCTCCTACCTCACAGAGAAAACTAGAGTCCTTCCCTGTGTTTGCCTCTAGACAGCCACAGGTGACCCTCTGATCGTCTTCCCTGACAAAGGTTCATCTCAGGTGGAGGTGGGGAATAGAGGCAGAGAGCAATGGACAGATTTCTAGACCTGTCACAATGGAGCCACAGGTTTTGAAGAATCCACTTATCCTCCCACCCCCATCTTGCTAATGATATGTTATCATTCCTGTCATTATAAATCACCCAGTAACAGAGTCTGGAACAGGCTCAGCCTAACCACAGTGGACCCATCAAGGTTGAGTTCCATCGGTGACATTCATTTCCCACTTCTACAATTTTTTGTGTCTCTTGAAAGAGTCTTGATTCTCATTCAGAGCATCTACAAAAAGGAAAGCCATCAAATTAGCACAAATTTTAGCTCTTTCTAGGAGACACGCCTCAAACGTTCATATTTTCGTGGGAAAGCAAGTCTCTTCTTTTTACTCTTTAGAAAAGGAGCAGTAAATAGTCTGATGTAAGCATTCCAAATTGTATTAAAAAATCAACGCACTGTACCCCACAAATGCATAAATGTATTCATGATCTATGTGTATATGACTTAATAAAAGGAAACCAAAAAAGAAAAGGAATAGTTTTCCTTCCCATATTTGTCGGATGAAATCACCTACAGGTGGAATAGCAAAGCCACACTAAGAAACGGGTGGGTGTTCTGAGCAACCTGGCATCTAATTAGATTTTGACGTAAACCATGCCTTATAAAACTCATGAGACTAAGATAAACTTTTTTCTCTTAACTTTTATCTTCTTTTACATCAAATATCCTCACAGATCAGCCTCCTTCCCCAAGTCTAGACAAACGCCAGCGCCAGCCCACCGGTCCCGCTTCTACCAGTTTACGGGCTTTCTTATCCCTAAGACAGAAACGAGGGCCGCTCCTTCGGATGACCTAAGCTAAAGTACACTATAAATAATAACTTAGAACGAGTGTGTTTCGTTTCTAACTTGGCAAAGGGCCTCGCGATCCTGCCTAGGTGGGTCTCCGGATGTCTGGTAAAGGGCGGCCACCTAACAGGTGCAAGGACTGCGGGACCCCAGAGGTCCGGCCCCAGCCAGCTCTTCAATCGCGTGCTTACCCAGCCGGGGCGAGGCGCGGGCGGTGGCCGGGGCTGGGTTTCCAGCCTCTAGGCCGTTCTCCGCGCGGGTGAGGCTGTAGCTGCTGTAGCCGCGATGCAGCGCGAACTTGCACACGCTGCGGCCCCGCGCGGTGCAGTTGAAGAGGTAGCAGGGGAGCGCGGCGGGCTGGGCCGCGGGCCGCCGGGGCAGCTCCACCACCGCCACGGAGCAGCGCGGCTCGGAGCAGCAGGCCGCCACGCACTGCCGCCAGTCTCGCACGGCCGCTGGGGCCCGCAGGAAGCTGGCACCCGCCGCGATGGAGTCCTTGGTGCGGATGATGGCGTCCGGCATGGCGCTGTAGCCGCCGCCGCCCGGGCCCGGGCAGTCCTCCTGGGGGCCGCCGCCCGCGCGCAGCTCCAGCTCCAGCTCCTCCGGCGGCCGCTCCTGCTGCAGCTGCCGGCGGAACTCTTCCAGCAGCTGCTCCACGCCCGAGAGCTTCGCGTGCAGCTCGGACAGCGGGGCTGCCGGCTGCCCGGCCGCGCGGCCGCTCGGCAGCCACAGGCAGAGCAGCAGCAGCCCGCGCAGCGCCCGGTGACGCGACGGTCGCCAGCGCCCCGAGCCCGCGCTCTCCCGGGAGGCGAAGGCCATGGCGACAGACGGCAGAGGGGAGCGAGCCGAGGCGGGGCCGGGCGCTGAGGGAAGGTGGCGGGGAGGCCGGGGCACGGGCCTCTTGCGCGGCCGCGAGGGGCTGTAGGCCCGGGCCTCAGAGCTCAACGCCCCCAAGGCCCGCCTGCGTCCCCGAGGCCACAGGCGCGCGAAAGTTAACGGGAACCGCAGCAGCGGGAGGCATAGCGGAGCGTCTGCAGGACGGCGTCGACGTGGATCAGCACCCGGCGGGCGAACAGTGGCACGGCGGGGCGGAGCCTGGGCGGGGCCACGGCCAGACCCGCCCTCCCGGCGCGGGTCTCCCCCCTCCTCGCGCCCCTTCTCCCCCGCCCCCAGCGCTTCTAAACCGGCTTCTGCCTGCCCTTCGCACTAGCGGGCGCGGGCGGTGTGGGGCCGGCGCTCGTGAGAGGGCAACCCAGAGAACAGTTTGGTGCCTGTGGCCCTGCTCAGCCCGGGTGAGGTTTGCGTCTGGGCAAGCAGGCTTTATTCACCCACCAGACCTGCTCAGAGCAATGCTCACAGGAGCCCGGGCACTTGCGGGTGGCAGTGGGGCTGGCGGGAGCGGGCATCTCCACAAATCCTTGTGGCCTCAGGACTACTCCGGAGAAGAGACGTACTCAGCTAGGCAACCATCAGAAACCATCATCGGTCATTCTCTTCCAGCGTTCCTGACAGTTTCCACGTTGAGTTCCTAAGAAGAGGTGCTTGCCTGGCACAGGGAGGGGGCAGTCTTGAAGGATGTTTGGTGCTTTTAGTAAATCAGGAAGGACGTCTGGGCGCCTGTGGCTCAAGTGGCTAAGGCGCCAGCCACATACAACTAAGGTGGCGGGTTCGAATCCAGCCCGGGCC
>NW_003852437.1:131416-148451 GCF_000181295.1 Otolemur garnettii | reverse complement strand
CCTGTGGTCCCAGCTACTTTTGGGAGGCTGAGGCAGGAGACTCGCTTGAGCCCAGGAGTTGGAGGTTGCTGTGAGCTGTGATGGCACAGCACTCTACCCAGGGGGACAGCTTGAGGCTCTGTCTCAAAAAAAAATATAAATAAAGGATGTTCACTCAGATTTCCACACACAACTGCAACCGGACACCGCCAATCATGGGGACCTGGTGAGTAACCTTCTCCTTTGCAGCCTGTGAAGGAGAGGCTTTGAACCGTTAGATCTTGGAAAATTTGGGAGTTGTGCTTTTTATGAGGTATAAAAAAAGTGTTCAACTCAGAGAGAGCTACACCTTAGAGTTCTAGCCGTCGGCGAACTTGTTTATTCCGAGCCAGTTTATGTTGATTTCATTTTTTTCTCCTGATTATGGGCGCCACATTTTCTGACCTTTTAGTTAAATCCTGAATTTTTTGCCTGGATGGTACACATTGATCACGAATGATTGTTAAGTGTCTGTATTTCTTTGGAGGAGAAGACTAAATACTTGGGCAGGAAAAATAGCAGTCTCTGTTGTACTTTTTATTTCTAGAGCTGACATTTAGGAGCCCAATGCTTGCAGGTCCAGAACAGAGTGGGAGGTAAAATAAGAAGGTAAAAATAGGTAAGAAAAAGGAAAGAAAAGAAGAAAAAGATCTCAATTTTACTTGCCATTATATGAAAGGGAGAACTTTTAAAGTTGTTTCCGAGGTTGTATTTGAGTGACTTTGAAACTGAAAGAAATGGCCTCAGTACCACTGTGGGGGCAGAGTCTTCTACCAGTGGGATTTTTATTACACACACATGCACAGGTGTAACAGCTTTACCACACCTTGGAGGCAATATAAAGATTCTTTTTTGCCATAGGCCTTGGAATATGAGAAGAAACTTTCACTAGTGATAAAAAAACATCCTTTGAGGGCATCAGCAAATCTTCCAAAGACTACTTATTATAATAGTTATTAATGTTGAAATAAGCCTGTAATATTAAGTAACAGTTGTATACAATTTCAAAGTTTGCTGAACTCTTTTACATACATGATTTCATGTGGCCTTCTTGAAGATTTGGAGATAGACCTCTGTAAGTCCACAACAGGGTCTTTCTGAGAGAAGTGAAAGTGGCTTAATGTTGTGTTCCATAAACGGTGGTTATTTCTAGGGTGTGAGATGGGGGTACTGAAGGAAATTGTCCACCTTTTAATTAATCTTTTGTAAGACTTTATATCAGTTGAATTTTTAACAATGAGCTTGTTGTAAGCTTTATTTTTTGAAAAAATAAGTTCTGACTTCTGCTGCTGCCATGATGAAACTACAGGGATTAGATTTACCCTATAACCTAAAATGAAAAATCTAGGGGGAAATGCTGCCTCCCGACTGGCGACGGCGGTTTGGGGAGTCGGTGTATGAAAGGGGAAGACAAATAAGACAAGACAGACACATTGGGAAAGGGACTGAGCCGAAGCTGTTTATTGTAATAGGTAGGGGTTTTTATAGGTTTAGTTAGTGGGGGAACGAGGGGTACTTTTAGATTTGATTATGTATGTAGTCTTGGTTTGTGATAGGCTAGTATTGTGAGGATGAAGTAGGAAGAAGGTGGAGAGTGATATGAGTAAATTTCTTTGGAATGTGTGCACAGTGTTAAATCGCCTCTGGTCTTTTGTATCGTTTTTTTTAATCAGCAAGGTCGTTGGCACCTCCTTCTAAGATGCACTTTTTTTTGAATGTGTTGTAATATAGTTGTTAACCCTTACAAGGAAATGTATGAAACAGTGGTTTGCAGACACTGGGCAATAGGCAGTGAAGGACTTGAAAGAATGAGCCCACTGCTTGCCCCAGCTTACTGCCTGGAGAGGGATTCCAAGCTGCAGATAAGAGAGTCCAAAGACAGCCTGTTCTTCCAGCTGAGGAAACACAATGGAGAATTCAGGGAGGTCAAGGTGGCTAAGAATTTATAGGGCAGAATACTAGAGAAGAGTGTGCCACAGAAGGAGAGAGTCCTGGACATCTGCACGGGGTTTTCCTGAGTCTTCTCTGGGAACTGATCAAGAACATGTATGTGAGGAAACCCCCCAAGGCTAGAGAAGGAAAAAACAGGCTGAACAATGTCTGAACTTGCACAGGGAGTAGTTCCTGTTCAACAGCCAGAGTGGAGAAAGCTTGTGATGCAAAAGGATCATGAAAACTTCCTCAAGTGATAGGTATGTTCATTATCTTGATTGTGGTGATAGTTTCACTGGGGTATAAAATGGTATGAGGTATAAAAAAATGTTCAACTCAGTGAGGGCTACACCTTAGAATTCTATCAAAAGCTCATCAACCTGTATATTTCTTTTTTTCTTTTTTTTTTTTTTTGAGACAGAGCCTCAAGCTGTCCCCCTGGGTAGAGTGCTGTGCCATCACAGCTCACAGCAACCTCCAACTCCTGGCTCAAGTGAGTCTCCTGCCTCCGCCTCCCAAGTAGCTGGGACCACAGGTGCCCGCCACAACGCCCGGCTATTTTTTTTTTTTTTTTGGTTGCAGCCATCATTGTTGTTTGGTGGGTCCGGGCTGGGGATTCGAACCCGCCACCTTAGGTGTACGTGGCTGGCGCCTTAGCCAGTTGAGCTATAGGCACCAAGCCAACCTGTATATTTCAATAGGTATAATCTATTGTATTCTATTATACATTTCATTGCATCATACATTATGTGGGAGAGTTATCTTCAAATTCTCATTTTTCTTTCAAATTTTTTAGAAATAAAATGTCTTTGTTTTGAAAGCCTAAATAATCATTAAAACCTTATCAATGAATAGATGAATTTTTATGTGAAGATAAAAATGTCAGGACTGTAGAAGGATGGAGATGTTTCTGTTTAATAAGATCATTAAGGATAAGGGTTGAGCAAATTGAGATTTGCACTTTATAGATCAACTTGTTGAATATTGGAATGAGATGGCACCCATCTTAGTTTGGGCTACTGTAACACAATACATAGACCAGAATACGTACATAAATAACAGACATTTATTTCTCACAGTTCTGGAGGCTGGGAGGTCTAAGATCAAGATGCTGGCAGATTCAGGGTCTGGAGAAGGCCCATTTGCTGGCACATAGACAGCAGTCTTCTCACTGTATTCTCACCTGGTGAAAGAGGTGAGGGAGCCCTCTGGGGCCTCTTTTATAAGGACATTCATCCCATTCGTGAAGGTTCCACCCTCATGACTCTATCATTTCCCAAAGTCTGTACTTTCAAATACCATTATAGTGGAGATTAGATTTCAACCTATGAAATATTGGTGGGGGGGGTTATAAACATTCAGTCTGTAACATCAGAGTGGCCATCTTAAATGCTTTATAGGCATTAAATAAGTTAAATTAGTGCGTGTGAAGTGCTTTGAAGGGCATCTGACACATAGTAGAAGGTCAATAAATGCTAGTTGTTATTATTACTGTTATTTCTAATTCTACTTCTTAATTTTACAAAACTAAGGCCCGGGTGGCACCTGTGGCTCAAAGGAGTAGGGCACCAACCCCATATATGGGAGGTGGCGGGTTCAAACTTGGCCCCGGCCAAAAACTGCAAAAAAAAAATCACAAACAACAGCAACAACAACCAACAACTAAGCCCCATGCCATAGAAATGGGAGAGCTTCACTGACATTAGAAGCCATGCAACCAGATGAAGCCTGAATCTCCTCTGCTGTATTCTAGCTAAGTGTATATTATACTAAGATTCTTCCTTGTCCACAAGGAAGGGTGTGCCCTTTTCATGGAGTCTGCTCTGCCCATGTCCGCCCTCCCCACCCCAACAGGGGCAGCCCCATCTGTCTCCAGCTCCCCCTATCCACTGGAGATGGAACCAGTACTGAACATCTCACCCAAGTGGAGCCAATCAGATACTCTCTCCAGGGAATATAAAACAGATTTGAGAAACAAACACGATCAGCTCAGGAAGTATAGCTGGGAAGCCATGTGGGCTCCAGAGGATATGGAAGGGGATGATAGAGCAGAGATGCTGTTCAGCAGAGGGGGACAAATGGAAAAGTCAGAAAGAGTAAGTGGATAACAGGCCTGTGTAGCCCTGTAGGAGGAGAGAAGGAAGGCAGGCGCTACCTGACACTTTCTAGTTTCAGGTAGACACTAGAGCACTTGCTTGGCCTTCTACCTGGAATTCTCTCCATGAACTTCTATTCCTTGCGCTGAGAGATTTAGGTTTGTTCTAGTTAACACTGTGGTTTGCAAACAACAGAAACACACTATAGATTGGTTTGAGGAAAACAGCCGCTGTGATCAAGCACATATACTGCTACCCAGGCAGGGCAGAGGGTAGCTGGGCCTTAGGAGGGTTGGGGCCAGCCTCTCTTTCTAGGACCAGGATGTCTAGAATCACCACCATTTTGCTAGAAGCATCATACATCTAGAATTTTTGCCCTTCATATACAGAGCCTGGGTTTGCCTCACTTCAACTTCAGCAATGACCAGGAACACAGAACAGTGACTATCAGTCCCAAGAGAGAGACTCTGATAAATCCACTTTGTCCTGTATCATCCAGATCTGTTTAACTGAGGTCAGGGTACAGAGGTCATAAGGTGGAAACAGGGCTATAGGGGCTCCCTTCCCTCTCCCCATTGAGGATGGAGGGAGAGGAAGTTCTCAGAGAAGGGTAGGAGGGACCTGGGGAAAGTCCTGAAAAGCCATCTTCTATGTTGACTAAGGCAATGCCCAGTGTCTGCTTAAACAAGTCCATTAATTTTCATCTCAAATTTAAGAAACACATTAAAAGTACTGTGCCAAAGTACCAGGAACTGTTCCGAGCTCTGAACAATGACTTATTTACTTATAGCAATCTTACACTGCGTGTGCTAGTTTTATCCCCATTTCCCAGGTAGGGAATGCAATATTCCACACACCAAAGCTCATTCCACTTTGGGCATCTTTTACTATCTTTTAGAATGTTTTCCTTATCAGTTATAATCTGTTTTGTTGCTCCCAAATATTTGTCCTAGTTAATGCTTTTGGGGTCTCTCAGTGTAATCTATACCTGCTCCCAAATGAGTCCTTTATACCATGGAATGCAATTCAGCTGTAAAAAGATGGTCATTTAGTATCTTTTGTAACAATCTGGATGGAATTGGAGAAGATTCTAAGTATCACAAGAATGGAAAAACAAACATCACATGTACTCAATACTAAAGCGGAACTAGTCAATCAACTGTCAATAGATATATGGAAACAAAACCCAAAGGAAATTAAGTTGTGGGGAGTGGGGGAGGGTAAATTCACACCTAACTAGTGCAATATACATATTCTGGGCGACAGGTGCACTTATAACCTTGACTTTAAATGTATGAAAGCTGATTATGTAACCAAAATGTGCATACTCCTGTAATATTTTGAAATTAAAAAACAACTTAAAATCCACCATGACACTTCTCCTACAACTCAGCCTGCTAAATACAGCAGAGTATTGAGCATGGATTGTGGCAGCAGTGTCCAACACCTGCAGGCCGTGTGACGCTAGACCCTTTTTAAGCACCAGATCACTCATCTGTAATCCAGGATTAATTGTATTGCCTTAGTTCCCACAATTGTGGTGAGGATTAAGTGACACTAAGCATTTAAAGCATCTTGCCCAATGGCAAGCACATATGGCAGGGGCTCCATAAATATTGGCTGTTATTACCTTTGCTCCTTGAGCCTTCACATCATGAAGCCTTTGGATCTCAATTCTGTCACCCAAGAGACTTTCTATCCCACCTAGCTTTGTTGTTGCTGTTTTCCAGCTTAACTGAGGTATGACAACAAATAAAAATTGTGTATAATCAAGAAATATGATCATTTGGTTTACATCTACATTGTGTGTAATCACCACAATCAAATTCATTGACACATCTGTCACCACATACAATTACCATTTGTGTGTGTGGTGAGGACACTTAAGATCTACTTTCCTTGTGCCTGTAATCCTAGCACTGTAAAAGGCTGAGGCAGGAGGATCCCTTGAATTCAGGAGTTCAAGAGCAGCCTGAGTAAGAGCAAGACTCCATTTCTACTAAAAATAGAAAAAAATAATCCATGTGTCATTGGAGGTCCTATGATTACTAGTTTATTCCACCCTGTTGTCCTTGCCTACCCCATATTTCTCTATCTTCTCCACAAACATATCTTGCAAAGTTGTCAAAGTTCTTAGAACTGCAGTATATTTTATTCTTGTACTTGCCAGTTTATAACAGCAACTAAAAAATAAAAATACACTGGGAATTTAGGAAATAAGTTGAGGTCCTGATAAGCATTGTTTCTTCCTGTCAGAGTTTTCCAAGTAGGGAAATTGATTGTAGAATCTTGTCCAGGATTGATATCAGGCATCCTGGCATAGTCTTTGCAAAATAGTCCCCTTTGACAAAAAATTAATAAATATGGAAATAACATATGACATTTGTCAAAGTATATGAATGTTTCTGAAAAATCCCAGTGCTGTGTAAAGGCTGGTTATGGTGGCTCACACCTGTAATCCCAGCACTCTCGGAGGCTGAGGTGGGTGGATCGCTTGAGCTCAGGAGTTTGAGACCAGCCTGATCAAGAAGGAGACAGGGTCTCCAGGAATTTGAGATCAGCCTGAGCAAAAAGGAAGAACAATGCTCTCATTGTTCAAGTGCAAATGATATGTTAGGCAATAATTTTGTTGTAACATGAATTTCCAGCCTGCTTCCTGCTGGAGGAAACCACACCCAGCAGAATAAAGCTAGATAGGAAAACGCAATACGTGCTTGCAAGCACATGTGTGCATCTACATTGGCAAGACTTTCACCCCACTTCCAGCTACCTCAATTCCAGTGTGTTATGAGCCATTCCTGTCACATCTACTGTCACCACTTCCCTACTACCCCAGGGCATCCTTCTTTGGCCTCTGTGGTAATTCACAAGCTGCAATTCTTCCAACTCCCCAGGAGCCTTGCCCTCCTCTCCTTCCTTCCCCTTTCATCTTATTTAATATGTTTCCTGTCTGTTCCTTGTCTCTATTTACCTCTTTCTTTCTCATCTTTGTTCTGTTTTTCTCATACAGAGAAGTCTGGGGGTGGGTACCAGGTGGGCGGGTGGTTGGGTCACAGGTGCACAATTGTACAGCAACTTCAGGTCTTTCTCAAAGTAAATTGTCATATGTTATTTCCATATTTCTTAATTTTTAAAAACGTGCTATTATTTTATTATATTCCTATCTTTAAAAATAATATGTCACTGAGAGTATTAAGTGTTATGTCCCCAACCTCAATTACCCATGAACTATGGTTTTTGTCTCTTTTTTTTGTTCACTCTGTCACCCTGGGCAGAGTGTGGTGGCATCATTATAGTTCCCAGCAACCTCAAACTCTTAGGCTTAAGCAATCCACAATCCTCTTGCCTCAGCCTCCCAAGTAGCTGGGACTTATAGGTGCCCACCACAATGCGTGTCTGATATTTCTATTTTTAGTAGAGACAGGGTCTCCTTCTTGCTCAGGCTGGTCTCAAACTCCTGAGCTCAAGCGATCCACCCACCTCAGCCTCCGAGAGTGCTAAGATTATAGGTGTGAGGCACTGGGATGTTTTTAGAAACATTCATATCATATTATAGTAAAATTGACTGTACTTGAGTTGAATAGTAATTGCAGAAAGTACTTCAGAGAGCTTATGAAGATGATTAGGAAGGATTAAAACCCCTTCCTTCATTTGCCCTTCTAGAAGCCCATGTGAGAAACTATTGAACCTCTTCTGGGTCCAGACACTTTTATACCTGATCTCACTGCACCTTTCCAACCATTTAGTGAGGATGAACCTACTCCTCTCCCTCTGATGGAAAACTCAGGCTAAGAAAAGGTGTAACTCGAGAAGGTCACACATGACACTGGTTCAGCAAAGGAGGAAGAAGCCCTGTCTGTTGGTGCCATCTAGCCTTGGAATGGGGTTTGCAACAGGACAGTGGGCACCAAGGCTGTCAGCTGTTAAGGATCACCAGTGACTAACACCCTGCTGCTGCCATAGTACACCTCGTGGCTGGCTCCTCCACCCCTAAAAGGAAATAAGAGTGGGAACTCCTGAGTCAGGTCATCTCAGGACTCAGCCTTCCACAGTGTCTCCTGGTCTCAGCACTCCCTCCCCCATTCTCTCAGGGAAAGATTCGCCCCTACTGTTCTCCTCTTGTCTGTCCACTAGTTTACACAGTTGTAATCTTTCCCTGTCATCATTAGTGTGACCCAGGTCCTGTTGAAGAGTTTTTAGGCATTCAGAACTGAGGAAGACACAGTCCCAGTTGGAACACAGTGAGAAACCTAGAAAAGAGGGCAAGGGTCTTCCACCCCTGGGCAAGGGTAACCCTGTAGCAGGTTCAGCACCCACAGGGTGGGGCCTGCCTGACGCTGGTTGCCAGGATCTGCCCACCCCAGGGGAGGACCAGAAACCCAGGTATCCGAGGACGCTTAACTTCTGAGCCTCACTGTCCTCCTCCAGTTTCTTCAGCTGGCCTTTGGCCTTCCTTTCTGCTCACCAGTCCCCTCTCCTACTATCTTCCTGCTGTTGATTTCTGGATGACTTCCAATCTGGTCAGACAACATACTTTGCAGGATTTCTACCCTTTCTATTTGCCAACATTTATTTTATGGTCCCCCAAATAGCTCTTATTGGGGAGTGTTCCACATGCACTTGTAACGGATGTATATTCTGCTGTTATAGGGTGTAGTGTTCTATAAATGTCAAGGAAATCAAGTTGGTTTTCTAAAGCCATATTGGTTTGTTTGTTTGTTTTTTTGGTTAACTTATTTTGCTACTGAGTAGTGTTGGAATCTCTAACTATGCATCTATTTCCCCCTTTTCAGTTTTTATGCTTAATGAAACTTTCTTATTTCCGATTTTAGAGCAGCCATCTTCCTTCTTACTCTGCCAAAGGTGAGACAGTTCCTACAAAGTCTGTCTTTGGAGGGTTTATTGTTCTTGGGAATTAAGTTCACCTGGTTGCCTTGTGATCTTAGCTCTTACAGAGCTCTCACGGCAACCTCCAACTCTTGGGCTCAAGCAAGTCTCCTGCCTCTGCCTCCCAAGTAGCTGGGACTACAGGCACCCGCCACAACACCCAGCTATTTTTTGGTTGCAGCCATCGTTGTTTGGCAGGCCCGGGCTGGATTCGAACCCGCCACCTTAGGTGTATGTGGCTGGTGCCCTAGCCACTTGAGCCACAGGCACCAAGCCCAGACTTAGTGTTATATGTATTGTTTTTCATTTACGGCAGGCTGATTGATGTGAAATGGCATTTGACTGCTGTTTTGGCCACACGAGAAAGTAAAATCCCTCAGATAATGGGATGAAGGCAGACCAGGAGCTGGCAGGCCCTGGTGGCAGCTAATTGGTTGTGGTAGGTGGGGATGGCAGAATGATGAAGAAATGCTGGGAGATGTGATGGGTAGGGGAGGAGGAGTAGGACTTGCCTATGTATGCTACTGACCAACTCCCAGGCAGAAACCCCCCGGAAAGCTTTTCCACTATATTCCTTTACCTGTCAGTTCCACAATTATCTCCCAAAAGCCCTAAGGATTCCCTGGGAATCAGGGTCCCACCTAATGACCTCATCTCACCCTAACTAATTACATCAGCAGTGACTCTATGTCTAAATAAGGTCATAGTCATAGGTGTGGAGTGGGAGGCTTCCACATGTTTGGGGGAAGATTCAGTTCAACCTATAACATCATGTTAAAAGGAGATCCACTTTTTATTACATGATTAACCAGTTATTCCTGTGCCATTTAGTGCTTAGAATATCCTTCACTGTTTGAGGTGTTTTTCTGATTCCATATAAAATGAAGTACTATTTTTTACCAGATCTTTAAAGTATGATAATGGTGCTTTAATAGGGATTGCATTAAATTTGTATATTGCTTTGGGTAGTATGGACATTTTAACAATGTTGATGCTTCCTAGCCATGAGCATGGTATGTTTTTCCATTTGTTAACATCTTCAGCTATTTCTTTTCTCAGAGTTTCATAGTTTTCCTCATAGAGATCTTTCACATCCTTTGTTAGGTAAATTCCTAGATATTTCATTTACTTTGGCACTACTGTAAAAGGAATAGAGTCCTTGACCATTTTTTCAGCTTGACTGTTTTTGGCATATATAAAAGCTACTAATTTGTAAGTATTGATTTTGTATACTGCTGTATTTCTCGATTACTTCTAAGAGTCTTATAGTTGAGTACCTGGGGTTTTCTAAATATAGGATCATATCATCTGTGAAGAGTGAGAGTTTGCTCTCCTCTGACCCTATTTGGATAGCCTTGATCACCTTCTCTTGCCTGATTGTGATGGCTAAGACATCCATTACTATGTTGAATAGCAGTGGAGACAATGGGCATCCTTGCCTCATTCCTGATCTGAGTGGAAATGTTTTCAATTTTATTCTATTCAATATGATATTGGCTGTGGGTATGCTATAGATGGCCTCTATCAGTTTAAGAGATGACCCATCTAAGCCTATTTTCTTAAGTGTTCTGCTCATGAAAGAAGCTGGATATTATCAAAAGCTTTTTCTGCATCAATTGATAGAATCATATGGTGTTTGCTTTTTATTTTGTTTATGTTATGTATTATATTTATAGATTTACATATGTTGAACCAGCCTTGTAACCCTGGGATAAAACCACCTTGGTCATGGTGTATAATTTTTTTGATATGTTGTTGAATTCTGTTTGCTAGGATCTTATTGAATATTTTTGCATCAATATTCATTAATGATATTGGTCTATACTTTTCTTTCTTTATTGGGTCTTTTCCTGGTTTGGGGATCAGGGTGATAGTTGCTTCATAGAATGTGTTGGGAAATATTCCTTCTTTTTCTGTTTTGGAAAAGGTTATGTAATATAAGTACTAGTTCCTCTTTAAAAATCATTTAACAACAAAGAATTATACAAGTTTGCACAAGAATGTTTATTGCAGCCCAATTCATAATTGCCAAGTCATAGAAGCAGCCCAATTGCCCATCAACCCATGATTGGATTAACAAAAAAAGATGGAGACTTTACTTCTTTTATGTTTACATGGATGAAACTGGAAGGTATTCTTCTTAGCACAGTATCTCAAGAATGGAAGAAAAAGTATCCAATGTGCTTAGTACTATTATGAGACCAATATATAATCACCCACACTTTCATATGAGTGATAAAACACAACTATAGCCCACAATGAAGAAGGGAAGAGGAGGGTGAGGGGAGTGAAGGCAAGGGGGAGGTGGGTGGAGGGAGGGTAATTCAGGACCTCACCTATTGTGCATAATTCAAGGGTACATGTCAAATCTATTAAGAGTCAAATGTAAATGTCTTAATAAAACAAGTAAGTGAGGTGAAGCTATGTTAACCAGTTTGATGTAAGCATTCCAAATTGTATATAAAATCAGCACATTATACCCCATAAGTGCATTAATGTACACAGTTATGATTTAATAAAAAATGGAATATCCTTCACTGACATATATTTCTTGCCATATGATTAGGCATCAAGGTTCCAGATGTCCTTGGGTATGTTTGTAGGCTTCCTTTTCTGTTGCATAAATTTGTGCTTTCTATACTCACATCAAAATGTCATTGTAACTTATTCATCTGTAGTTAATGATATTACTTATTTTCTAATTCAGGGCTATAAGGAATAAAGCTGTCGTGAAATCCTTGAATATGTCTTTTAATGGACTCATACATAGGGCATGCATATGTTCGTAGGGGACCACCAGTAAGAAGAGGGTTTTACGAGGGAAGGGGTGCATGTATCAGGAAGAATTTTATTTTGGAATTCACAAATCCTTCAGATGGTTCATCAAAGCAGAAAGACACATTAGGACAGTCATAGGATGTGACACACTAAGTCTCTTGACGTTCTCTGGTGCCCACGTTGGAATAAAACAGCAGGTAAACAGCCACTGTGAAACATGAATGAATTCTGGTGAGCTGAGCCCTGTTCTCTAGCATTGAGCCTTCAAAAGAGAAGTAAGTTTGTTTAGATTCTGGGGAAATGCTAGGTCAGGCCATTTCAGACACACTTGCTGTCTCTTAGCTCCTGATTTAAGACATTCCCTGTCCATTCTTCTGCTCTGTGATTTAGCCTTGGTCAACCTTCCCTCTCCTCCATCACATCAACAGAAGCAATGCCAAGGAATGCCAAAGATGACAAAATAGGACTGTGTCATGAGCACAGAAAGTCCCTTTGTCCCTTAGGTGCTGACCCTCTCTGTGATGGGAAGATCCATGACACACAGTGGGGAGGGTCCCTCCAAAGGTGGAGGAAGGATGAGGGGACCCATTTATTTCAGTTTAACTCTAACCCACCATGATCTGAGCCTGGGCCTGTCCTGTATCTGCGCTCTGTTTAGCTCAGCTGTGGGCACCAACATGAACCAGCAGTTGGGCCCCACGCTGCTTCTGCCCAGACATGTAACTGCTTGACACAGGCTCAGGTAGCCAGGAAGAGGCTGGCTAGGTTGGGCCCCCAGGTGAACATGGAGGCCCAGCCTCTTCTGAATCCCCACAGTTCAGACCCGGTTTCTAAACCTGGTCTTCTGTCTCCTTTCCTACTCACCAATCCCCTTTGCTGCTGGGAATAGCACCTAAATCCCAGCCTGTTTGGTTGGGGTAGTTAAACCTTCTCAGTCACCTTCCACCGGGGATTAAATTAAACCCCTTTTCCTGCAGGTCTCTGGATGGGATCCTTCCCATCTGTGGACAGATCTGTCCCCACCCAAGTCTGAGCACATCCATTCCCTGTATTCCTGCAGCCACTACACCACCTACCACCTAAGCCCCTTTTGCACCAGTGGCCCTGTCTGACTCAAGCCATATCTTCCCAAGCCTATTTGAACATTATAATCTGGTGTTCTCACTTTTCACCTAGGAGCCCAGGTTTAGAACAGAGACAGACCTGAGTCTTGGTATTCTTTTAAACAATGAATAAAAGAGTGGAATTGTCTCTTACATCAGACACATTGATCTAAAGTGAGTCATGGATGGACTGGGTTGTTTTGCACAACAGATAAAATCTTAAGTCTGACTCCACAGACAGCCCAGGCACTGTGGCTTTAACTCTAGAGCTGCCAGATATTCTAAGTTGATATGCTTAAATGTTTGAGGTCTCCCTGGGTCAGTCTGGGGAGGACACTATGAAGACAAGACATCAATGGAAGAAAGAAATGAATTCAGAGGAGGAAGACTAACTAGTAGAGAAGTCCAGTATATAATACTTCTCTCTCTCCTCTCATCAGAAAAATATATATATATAAATATATTTATAATTTAATCGTCACTGAGTATGTTCCTGACAGGAGAGTTGTACCAGTTTGTCAAGATACGTGGTATTAAGGAAAACACAAACCTTTGTTAAAATTTTCTAAAAAAAATTTTTTTGTTGAAATGTGATATCCCTATAGTGAAGTACACAAATCCTAAATGGTCAGCTTGATTTTTTTTTTTTTTTTTGAGACAGCATCTCACTATGTCGCCCTCAGTAGAGTGCTGTGTGTCACAACTCACAGTAACCTCAAACTCTTGGCTTAAGTGATTCTCTTGCCTTAATCTCCCAAGTAGCTGGGATTACAGGTGCCTGGCTATTTTTGTTGTTGTTGTTGCAGTTGTCATTGTTGTTTTAGCTAGTCTGGGCCAGGTTTGAACCCACCAGCCTTGGTGTCCATAGCCAGCGTCTTACCCACTGAGCTACAGGTGCCGCCAGCTTGATGTATTTTTAAAAATAAAATCCACCTGCATAATCATCTGTCAGATCAAATTATAGATTACTATTCAAGGTATCCATTATTCTGATTTCTGTTGCCAAAGATTCATTTTAAAATGAATCCATTCATTGCTTTTTAAAATGAATTCATTGCTTTTTAAAATGTACGTAAATAGAATCAGGGAGTATATATTCTTTTGCATCTGACATTTTCCTCTCAGCATCCTACCTATGAGAGCTATCTATTTTTTGTGTAGCAGTAAGCTTATTCATGATCTATTTCCACATAGTGTTCTGTTTGTGAATATATTTCACTTTGTCTTTTCTAGGATATAGTACTATGTTACTGGCTAAGTTAATTCACTTGTTGTTCAACCTGTGGCCCTGACCCTTTGTTTCATGGCACCTAGTGAGTCAGCTCAGTTGACTTGTGGTTTCCACAAAGTGATAACCTAACTGTACATGAAAGTAAATATACTTCATTAAACTCAAATAAATATATTCCTAACTCATCCTCCTTTTAATTAAATTTTTAAAATGCCAGAGGCCCCTTTAACTCCACCTGACATAGAGGGAAGTCTGACAGAGTCTCAGAGTAAAGAAGCAGCCTCCACCCTCCCCGCCTTAGCAGTAAAGTTACTTAATAATCTAACTGTCAGTAACGTAAGGTCAGTAAAGTTACTTAATAATCTAACTGTCCATAATCTAAGGTCAGTTGTGTTACTCAGTCCTCCCCTGGTGCTGACACCATGAAGGCCATCACTCCCCTGGGCTGAAGAAGAAACACCTGGCAAAGTAACAAACACTGAGTCCTTTAGCTAGAGATGGGAGGGCTGGATGATGTGCAGCTAAAAATAGTAACTTTAGGGGAGGGTATAAGAACTCTGTGACGTTCTCTCAAAGTAAAGCAGCCTTTGAGAATGATCACCCTGTCTTCCTGGGATTCTGAATCTTGGTAAGAAAGGGAAAATTTAACCCACATGAGTGTTTGGCTCATGCTCTTGGTTCTGATACCTAATTGTGAGTAAATATCTCACTTTTGCAAATTTTTCAAGATGACCAAGTTGACACATTGTAAAGGCTCCTTCAAGGGCCATGGGAGAAAACTATGCAAATGAGGCACGTGGAATCTTGAAGAACACACCTGACTGCTAAGTGGGAGATAATAGATGCATCCAGGGAAGAAATAGCAGGTAATGAAATAGATGCTACAACATTAAGGAAAACTGTTAAGTCACAGTAAGCTCAGAGCAAATCACTTTTTGATCAAAGGGCTGGGGAGCCCTGCGTAGCTTGCTGGGAGACAACAGCCCAGCTGGGCTTTCTAGATCTTCTTAGACCAGGCGTCCTCAAACTATGGCCCATGGGCCACATGCGGCCTGCTTAGGACATTTATCTGGCCTGCCCAGTGTTTTTGCCACCGCTGCCTGTCCTGCTTAGCAGCCAACTCGTCCCAGGGCCTGCAGTCCGGCACTCCAGTGGTCTGAGGGACAGTGAACTGGCTCCCTGTTTAAAAAGTTTGAGGACCCTGCCCCTCCTTGAAAGAAGATGCTTGCCTCCTCCCTCCTCTCACTGCGCTGTCCTGCTGCCTATGCCAGTCTCCTCTACCCAATAACAGGGCAATCACCAGCCCTCATGCAGTGTGGCGCCCAGACTAAGAGAGGGCATTATTTCCATGAGTGAGATGGGTCAGTGAACAAGGCCTTGGGGAAGAGCCACGGGTCAAGTCTCCAAGACTTTACCCGACTAAGACCTCTCCAAAGGTCAGAGGCCAGCCTGTTCCTCACCTTCCATGGCATCTGAGTACCTCCCTCCGAATGTACATGAAGAGACAAAAGCCAATGCCAGTTAGAACTAGGAAGAAGACTGTTGAGGTCCATGAAATTAATGTGGTAGATGGAGACTGGGGAGCATCTGGGATCAGTGGCACTAAAACAAAAAAGCACAAGCCCTGTCAAACCTAAAAGCATACTGTCCTCCACTTCTGCTTTCTCCAGGAACACATGGCACTCCACACTCAGTAGCAGCCACTCTACCAGATCCTGGGATGTAATGAAGAATGGGAGTTGTGCCTTGTCCTTGTGGAGCTCAGATTTTATTGAGAGAGATAGCAAATGTCAAGCTGATTATCATATAACTTGACACATGTACTGTGGTGGGAACTTTTTGGAGAATGATACAATTGTTGGTATTTGATTCTGTCTGGGGAAGGTGGTGAAGTAACATTGAAACTGGTGAAAGGGCAAGTATAACAGAGGAAGGAGAGAAGCCCTGGAAGTTTTTAATGATGTGGTGGGTCAGTGGTAACTGGATCATTGGTTAGTGGGGAAGGGGGCTCCTACACTGAGGAAGAAACAGTGGGAGGTGGGATGGGAAAGAAAGGATGATGGGAAAGCACACCAGGAAGTCAATCAATCAGTCCATCCAATTTCCCATTCTACACCCATGCTGATGCCCCCCAGGAAAGCTTTAGACCTTTACAAAGAGCTATCACGTTTCCCTGCTGTTACCTGTCTGCTTTGGCATTGTCTCCCAGTGCTGTAAGAATTCCCTGAGCCAGTGGTTGCAGTCTCCTATTGATAGCTTCCTGAAATACTCTGCCAGCCCCCTGTCCTCCCACTCCTCCTTGGTCCGTCTGGCTTCAGCGTTCATTACTGTCCAGTTCATGTTCATTGCATCAAAGAGGAGGGCTGTCTGGCCACTGATGCTCAACTGCCAGGATGCACCAGTACATCGTTCTTCTTCACGCTGACAAAACACCTTGACTTGCAGAGTGGGAAGACCGACAGTGCATACACAGAGCCATCATCCTCGACTCCTGAGAGACCCACCACCTCCCAGTAGGGGAGTTTCTCTGCACCATTAGGGGCCTGTGTGCTTTTCTCCCTGGCTTGCCTCTTCTTGCCCATTAGGTCCCATGTGTCCCTAAGGTTGGGTTGAGCTCTTTCACAGATGCACCTAACACCCTCTCCTTGTGTGTACTCCTCTCTCCCCTCCCCTGCCTGCTTTCGTTTCCCTGCCTGTCCCGTACTCACCCCTGGTCTTGTTTTTCTCCAGTTGCGTGTCCGACAGGATCATCCTCAGCTCTTGCATCACTTCTCCCAGAGTTTGGGTCAATTCTGTCAATGCCTTGGTGGCATTTACTTTCTCCCCCACGGGACCCAAATATTTGACTGTGCTGTTGTCAGTGTCATACTGGAAAAAAGGCGTTGTATCCACCAAGGCCTGTATTTGACCCCAGGGCTGCCCAGGTCTGGACTGAGATCTGACAGTGCATTCGAGGCAAAGGGAGTGAACATCTGTGGGATAAGGCATGG
>NW_003852437.1:111603-129471 GCF_000181295.1 Otolemur garnettii | reverse complement strand
AAAAAAAAAAAAAAAAAAAAAGAACAAAGTGTTAGTGTCATTTTGAAATTTCTCCGTTTTTCAAATCACGTTTACTTGAGATTTTTCTTTTAAAACTTATTATTATTATTATTATTTTTTTGCAGCTTTTGGCCAGGGCTATGTTTGAACCCGCCACCTCCGGTATATGGGGCTGGCTCTCTATTCCTTTGAGCCACAGGTGCTGCCCAAAACTTAATTGTTTTTAAAATTGCAGATGAATAGAAATGGTCATATTTCTTCTACAAAATGTCAGTATCAGGCAGTGGCTTCAAAATCCAAATCATGGTCACATCTGAAGTAGATTTTTTTTTTAAACTAGAGATGGAGGTCTTGCTTTTGCTCAGGCTGGTCTCATGCTCATGAGCTCAAGTGATCCTCTGGGCTGGGCCTCCCAGAGTGCTATGGTTACTGGTGTGAGCCACTGCACACTGGCCCTGACATTAGAATTTTAATTGAGACAAGAAGCAGATGATCAAGGTAAAACCAATAATTACATGTAGCACACACTGTAACATTAACATTAAGCCTCATGTCCAAAGAAAGACCGAAGTTGTAAAATGAATCGGACTGGACTTTTAATCCCTGAAAGGGGGTCAACATCCTTTTGCCACTGTGTGCTCTGGGGGCCATGCCCTCCTGTCCCAGCCACCTCACGATTTCACTGCCTGGGCCAGGGACCCTGCAGACTGGACATAGTGAAGCTGAGAAAACCTTAGCTGAAGTAGGACAAGATAAGTCAGGAAAGAAGAGTCAGGGCAGGAGAACAAGGAGAAACTGAGACCCTCCCCCCCAAACTGGACCCTGGGCTGGACAGAGGCATGGATCTGAGTACTTGGAGTATAGGCAAAGGAGCCACAGAGCCACTCCTGTCTTCCTGGCCCGCCCAGCACCCCTCCCAAACCCCCTATCTGCCCCCCTCACGCCCATTTCCACTTTACTAACTGCCCTGCTTTCTCCCCACCTGATCCCCACTTTTCTCCTGCACTCACAAACACATATACATCCCCTCCCAAGATGTCTTGGGACCCAGTCCACCCCACATACTTCATGGTGCCAGCAGGAGACAAGTTATCCTGCCTTTTCTAGTATGGAGAGGTGTGACATATGACTGTCTCAGGGTCTCCAAGAAACTCTCTGTGGAGAAACTGGCTCTGCCTCCCCCCCCCCCCCAGTGCTGCAGATGTGCACATAGCAGACCCACCAGCCTAGAAAGCCCTGTAAATGGTCACACATCAGTCATTTAGGGTGGCACTCCTGATACTGGATTATCAGTGATCAGACCAAGATCAGGTGTTAAGTCCCATCCAATAAAATTCCAGAAAGGATTTATTTTGACTTGAGCAACCACTGAAGACCAGTATTTAACAGCTATGCAATAGAACTTCTGTAAGGTACCACCCAAGGGACTGAAACAAACTGGTCAACATAAGGAACTAGGCCTATTGTAGTGATACATACATGTGGTGCATGTCCAGTCAATGGAGGGAGGTGGCCAGCTAAGGAGTTTCCACTGGTATGTTTTCTTTAGTAATGTATGGGGTGCCCCATGCTTTTTTCAGTGTTTCAGTTTTTCTAGTGACATGGCAGAGGCCCCTACTGCCTGCCTGATGCAGAGTTTCTGTGAGGACACTGGGATGTCATCGTATTCTCTCAGCCTGGAGCTATTCTGACTAGTTTTATTGAACCTAGTTCTCTTCTCTCAACTTCATTCCTACCCACAGGTGGATACCAGCTCTTTACCCAACCCGCTTCCTTAGAAAAAACAACCACTCAACTGATTCCAACTCTGTGTATATGTAGCCAACTTTACTACAGATTCAGAGGTTGTATGCTGGTGATGTGATGAATTAACAAAACCAAATATTAGCTGAACGTCTTTCTGACCTCTTCTCTGGACTGGAAATAAACTGTCCCTTATTTGGCCACACCTTCATCTAGGACCCACCCTTGGCTCTAAGTCACTACCCCTCTAGCCAGGGTGGCTGCTGTCTTGGCCCACTTGGTCTCATTGTGATGCTCTAAGTGACCTTTGACAATACAGCAGCTGGAGTGATACTTTAAAACCTAGTTCATGACCTAGCAATTATGAATTGGGCTGTAATAAACATTCTGGTACATGGAAGAAGCCTAAGTGCCCATTGACCCACAAATGGATTGATAAATTGTGGTATATGTACACCATGGAATACTATGCAGCCCTAAGGAAAGATGGAGACTTTACCTCCTTCATATTTACATGGATGGAGCTGGAAAATGTTCTTCTTGGCAAAGTATCTCAAGAATGGAAGAAAAAGTATCCAATGTACTCAGCCCTACTGTGAACCTAATTCATGGCTTTCCTAGGCAAGCTATAACCCAATTATAGCCCAAGAAGATGGGGAAAGGGGAGAGGGAGGGGAGGGGAGGGGGAGGATGGGTGGACGGAGGATGAATGGTTGGATCACGCCTATGGTTCATCTTATAAGGGTACATGTGAATCTTTCTAAATGTAGAATATAAATGTCTTAACACAATAACTAAAAAATGACATGAAGGCTATGTTAACCAGTTTGATGAAAATATTTCAAATTGTATATAAAAACAGCATACTGTACCCCATGACAGTATTAATGTACACAGCTATGATTTAATTAAAAAAAAAAAACAAACCTAGCTTACTTGTGTCCCTCTGAGAGCACATGTGGTGAGAATAAGGTGGAGTTGGTCAGGGCAGGACTAAGGTGACTCAGCTGTTCTGGTCGGTTTAGGTAGTACGTGACTTTCACCTCGTCTTCCATCCTCTTTGCGTCTTTGTAAATTTGTCATTTATCTAAAAGTGTATATCTTGAGTAGTTTAGGGAAATTGATTTAGGAGATTAACTTTTGAACTGGAATGTTGTTATATGGATCATGAGTTATGTCAATTATTATGGGTCACCAGTTATGATGAATATGTTGTTTAAGATAAGTGTTCATTACTGTTGTTTAAGATAAGGGTTAGTGAGATTCTTTTTTTTAACTTTTACGTATAAACTGTGATTTTGGAAATGGAAGAACAGAACAATCTTGAAGAGGCTACTCTCAGTGTTCTCTAGAATTGCTGGCCTTCTGACATTAAAAAAAAAAAAAAAATTTGGTGGACTTAACCCCCTCTCTGCATATTGACTGACAATGACAGGTGGCCAGACCCTCTTTGTCTAGTAACACCTCCTCTGCAGAAAACCACCAAAGGTACCCCTTTTTTCTCAGTAAAGCCAAAGTCACCACAGAGGCCCAGGGAGCCCTTCATAGTCAGGCCGGGCCAGAGTTCTCCATTTTGTCCCCTTTCTCGCTCTACACCCCACACCCTGGTTTGCAATCTCTTTCTTCATCTTTTTCTTTTTAAAGCTGTGATACGTAAGTTTTTCCATTTTATCTATATTTAACAGTAAAGGCAGCTATTTAAAACAATAATATTTCTGCCCGCTCAGGCAATCTGAACATTCTTTTTTTTTTTTTTTTTTGAGACAGAGTCTCAAGCTATTCCCCTGGGTAGAGTGCCATAGCATCACAGCTTACAGCAATCTCCAACTCCTGGGCTCAAGCAAGTCTCCTGCCTCTGCCTCCCAAGTAGCTGGGACCACAGGCACCCGCCACAACACCTGGCTATTTTTTTTTGGTTGCAGCCATCATCATTGTTTGGCAGGCCCGGGCTGGATTCAAACCCGCCACCTTAGGTGTATGTGGCTGGTGCCTTAGCCACTTGAGCCACAGGCATCGAGCCAATCTGAACATTCTTAAGTTGAATATTTTCTCCCTAAAACAATGACCACTTTAAAACATACTGTATTATCTTTTCAGTGCTGTTAAAACAAATTCCTGCAAATTTCATGGCTTAAAACAGCATAAATTTATTCCTTTACTATTCTAGAGATCAGAAATCTGAAATCCTCCTCACCTTTTTCAGCTTCCAGAGACCACTCACATCCTTTTTTTCTTGGCCCTATGTCCCTATGTTCAAAGGCAGCCCTCATGGTGCCCCTGTCTGGTTCTCCCTCTTCTGCATCCCTGGATAATCCAGAACATCACCTGTGTTACTCCATTTTTCATGGCTATAAAGAAACCCCTGATACTGGTTAGTTTATAAAGAAAAGAGGTATATTTGGCTCACATTTCTGCAGGCTGTACAAGAAGCATGGCGCTGGCATCTGCTTCTGGCGAGGCTTCAGGGAACCTTCAATCAGGTTGGAAGGGGAAGGGAAGAAGCAAAAGAGAGAAAGAGAAGACTGCCAGGCTCTTTAAACAATGAACAGAACCGGAATTCCACCCCTTTCCCATCAGATCCAATCACAGTGGACACCTCCCATCTCCTAGATTTCAACATGGGATTCTGAATGAACAAATATCCAAACAGTATCATTCTTCCCCCGGGCCCCTCAAATCTCATGTAACCCACAAAAGTCTTAATTAACTCTTTCTAACATCAAGTCTAGAGTCCCATGTCTCACCTGAGAATCAGGTAAGCTCCTTACTGCTGTGAGCCTATAACAAAAAACTCTAAAAATCCAAAAAAACAAAACCAACTTACTTACTCCCAAGACACAATGGTGGTACAGATATCAGGTAAACATTCACCTTCCAAGAGGGATAAATTGGCCAAAGGAAAGGGGGAACTGGCCTCTCATCTCTGAAACCCAACAGGGTAGATATTAAATCTTAGAGCTCCATCAGAGAGAAAGAGTCTTGTAATAAAGAAAAGAAGAAACATAAGTCTTAGAGCTCCACAATAATCTCCCCTGACTCCAAGTCGCTGGTGCAAGGGGGGGAGCTCTGAGGCCTCAGGCGGTGCTGCCAGCCCCCTCCCTCCCATGGCTTCTCTGGGCTCAGGCCACTGCTGCTCTCACCCGCTGGAGCTTGCCCCTGTGGCTTTTCCAGGCAGAGGGTGCAGTGGATAGTGGCTCTACATTCTGGGGTCTGGAAGGTGGCAGCCCCCTTCCCACACTTGTGGGAATGGCAGTGGTCCAGTGGGGGCCCTGGGCAGGGTTCCAACCCCTCCTTGCCCCTGGGCACTGCTGTAGTGGAGTCTGTGCTTAGAACTGTGCTTTGGAGCTTGCCCCTGTGACTTTTCCAGGCAGAGGGTGTAGTGGATAGTGGCTCTACATTCTGGGGTCTGGAAGGTGGCAGCCCCTTTCCTAGCTGTGGGAAGGGCAGTGGTCCAGTGGGGGCCCTGGGCAGGGCCAACCCCTCCTTGCCCCTGGGCACTGCCTTAGTGGAGTCTGTACTTGGGACTGTGCTCTAGAGCAGTGGGCTTCTGCCTCAACACTCAACCTTTCCCACGCCCCCTCTGAAACCCAGGTGGAAGCTGCCACACCTGAATCTCTTTCGCTTTCTACACACCTGCAGGTTGCTGGGAGACACCGAAGGTTATAGCTTGTGCCCTTCCAGGGTAGGCTGGAAACAGAACAGACAACATTCCTTGGCTATATTCTCAGGAGGTGCAGGTGCCCCTCCCTTCTCCCCTAGGCCCCTTGTCTCCTCCACCTGAATTTGTGTTTTTCTCTCATGTGTGCATGTAGGTATTTGTCTAATGTTTTCATACTAATATTGAGTACATTAGATGTTTTTTTCATTCTTGTGATACTTTACTAAGAGGAAAGTGTTTCAACTCCATCTAGGTAAATACAAAATTATATGTTCCATGGTACACATCCACCACAGTTTATGAATTTGTTTATGGGTTGCTGGGCATTTGGGTTGTTCCTACATCTTGGAGATTATGAACTGAGCTGCAATAAACATTTTAGTTTATGTCCTTATGGTAAAATGATTTTTTTTTCTTCTGGGTAGATACCTAATAATGAAATTGTAGGATCAAATGGGAGGTCTACTTTTAGCTCTTTGAGGATTCTCCATACTTCTTTCCAAAGAGGCTGTTCCCTTCTCCCTACACCCTCACCAGCATCTGCAGCTTTGGGACTTTGTGGGCTGTCTTCATCACCCAACAAAAATTCTAACATAGGCCAGGCTTGGCCCTGCTTAGGCTGCTCCACGAGGAGCTTCTAAGTCAATCAGCAGGTCCCTGACACTGGGTTTCCACCACCCTCTGGCTTCTAAGAATTCCTGGTGCTTTGTCCGTTGTAATAGGGGCTCTCCAGGGTCCCTCCTGCTGCCGACCTGACACCCCAGAGAGCTTTACTCTTCCAGGGAGCCCCTGACCAGAAAGAAGGTAGTAAATATATTCCTGTTATTTATTGCCTATCATGTGCTAGACATTTTGCTAATTGTGCCATCTTGGTCCCAGAAAAGACACTAGGAAGAGTCAAGAACACAAGTGGTCTCCTGGCAGATAAGGCCAGTGGTCCTCCCCGAACCTGTGAGCCCCAGAGCTTGGGTCTATTCTCCACTGTTGGGACCTGCTCTGTTCATGCCTTTGCATCATTTACCTTCTTTCCTAAGAAGCCAAGGGTTTGACATTTTTGCTGTTATAAGGAAAATAAGAAAGCTTTCTATCTACTCAGCCTTGGGTCTTATGCCAAAACTGCCCAGATCTGGACCAGGCCATCACACTGGAGTCACAGCAAAGCGACTGAGCATCTGTAAGAGAAACACTCAGTGGAGGGCGGAGGGCTGGATGAGAAGAAAAGGGCCTTCAGGCCCCCAGTCAGTGACACCAGAAGGAACTCTCTTAGAGGTGGGCTGGCAGAGGCAGGAGCCTCCATTCTCAACCCTGCATCTGCTCCTGAACCCACAGCTCAGTCTCCTCCACCTGCCTGAGGTTTTGGGGGATGGTGAATCTATAGACCACTGGGGGTGCATACTGATGCCAGGGGAACCATTTGACAAGCATTTGGGGGCAACAGCTACAATGATCATAGCCCTGGGCAAATTATAGAAGTACAAGACTGTCCTCCAGGGGCTTACAGCACAGGCACAGGACACTGCAGAGAACAGTCAACACATCCTGGGAATTGTGGTAAATGAACAATGGACTCATCCATATTGTAGCATGTGTCAGAATTTCCTTCCCGTTGAAGATGGAATGTGCCAATGTATACCACATTATATCTACCCACTCCTTCACTGATGAATAGTTGGGTTGCTTCCACATTTTAGCTATTTTGAATCTTCATATATCTTGATAGTCAGATATTGGTTTATAAGTGTTTAAAATTATATCATCATGCTCTGTTGATCCTTTTATTATTTATAATATCCTTCTGTCTCTTGAAACTATTTTGATTTAAAGTCTATTTTGTCTGATAATATAGCTATCTCTGTTTTCCTTTGGTTACTATTTGCATGGAATATCTTTTTTTATTTTTTTGAGACAGACTCTCCCTCTGGGTAGAGCGCCATGGCATCCTCATAGCTCATAGCAACCTCAGACTCCTGGGCTCAAGTGATCTTCCTGACTTAGTTTTTCTATTTTCATTAGAAACAAGGTCTTGTTTTTGCTCAGGCTGGTCTCGATCCCCTGAGCTCAGGCAATCCATCCACCTGGGCCTTCCAGAGTGCTGGGATTACATATGTAAACCACTTTACCCAGCCTTCATGGATTATCTTTTCTCGTCTTTTCACTTTTACCCTACTTAATGTCCCTGGATCTAAAGTGAGTCTCTTACAGATAGCATATAGTTTGGCAATTTTTGTTTTTGTTTTGAGGCAGGATTTGCTCTGTCTCCCAGGCTACAGTGCAGTGGCAGTGATCATAGCTCATTGCCATTTCAAACTCCTGGCCTCAATCAATCCTTTCACTTCTGACTCCCAAAATGCTAGGATTACAGGAGGGAGCCACCACATCTGGTCTCATTTTGTTGTTTTTTAATCCGTTCTGACAACTTTGGTCTTTCAATTGAAGAGTTTAATCAGTTTATATTTTAAGTAATTACTGATATATAGGAACAACTTCTTTCATTTTAATATTTGTTTTCTATATGTCTTAGAGCTTTTGATTTCTCCTTTTATAGATTACTGTTCTCTTTTGTGTTTAGATGATTTCTTTTACATTGAAATGTCTTAATTCTCTTCCCATTTACTTTTGTGTATATTCTATAGCTTTTGTCTTTGCAGTTACCTTGGGGATTACATTTAATTTTCTGTAGCCCTGATGCTCTAATTTGAATTTATGCCAGTTTAATTTCAATCTTATGTAAAAACTAAGCTTTTTTACAGTTTTATCCCCAATCACTTTCAGTTGATGTTGGAAAATTATGTCTTTATGTATTATGTATCCCAAACCATAGACTAATAATTATTTTCTGTAATAATCCCTTAAGTCATATAGAAAACACAAAATGTGGAGTTATAAGCCAAGGTTACCGTTGTATTACCTTTCATTTTATTTTATTTTATTTTACTTTCTATTTTTTTGAGACAGAATCTTACTTTGTCACCCTCTGTATAGTGCCATGGCATCGCAGCTCACAGCAGCCTCAAACTCTTGGGCTCAAGCCACCCTTTTGCGTCAGCCTCCCAAATAGCTGGGACTACCAGCACCTGCCAAATGTGAGGCTATTTTTAGAGACAGGGTTTCACTCTTGCTCAGGCTAGTCTCGAACAACTGAGCTCAAGCAATCCATCTCCCCAGCCTCCCAGAGTGCTAGGCTACCTTTTAAACTAATAACAGTTTTCTTAAAATGTATTAATCTCTTAAATCATATAGAAAGCAAAAAAGTAGAGCTAAAAACCAAAATTAAAATAATACTAGATTTTATAATTGCCCATATGTTTACAGATCTTTATTTCTTCACATGGCAACAACTTGAAAGTTATTGCTTAGTGTCTTTTCATTTCAACCTGAGGGACTCTCTTGGGCATTTCATGTAGGGCAGGTCTAGGGGTAATGACCTCCCTTAGCTCATCCGAGAATATCTTACTTTCTCCCTCATATTTTAAGGAATATCTTACCAGATTTGGTATTCTTGGTTGATAGGAATTTTTTCTATCAGTATTCAGAAAATATCAGCCTATGGCCTCTGTACTTTAAAATTTCTAATGAGAAATCTGCCAACAACTCATTGAGATCCCTTGTGTGTGATGCAGCCTTTTATTGCTGCTGTCAAGATTCTCTTTGTCTTTGACTTTCAATTGTGTGATCACGATGTATCATCATGACGGTCTCTTTGATTTCATCCTACTTGGAATTCTTTATGTTGACATTCATATCTTTCAGCAAATCTTAGAAGTTTCCAGCCATTGTTTCTTTGAATGATCTCTCTTCCATCATCTTCCTCCCTATTCTTTATAGGACTCCGACAAGGCATGTTGCTTGATGTCCCCTGGGCTTCTTTCACTTTTCTTCAGTCTTTTTTCTTTTTGTTCCTCGGAGCTGATCATTTCAATTGTGCAATTTCAATTGCACTGATTCTTTCTTCAGCCCACTCAAATCTTCCCTCTAGTGAAGAATTTTTCATTTCAGTTTTCGTACTTTTCAGTTTCAAAATTCCTTCTTTTTTGGGTTTTCTATCTCTTTATAGATATTGGCACTTTGTTCAGACATTGTGACATTGTGTTCTTGACTTTGTTGTGTCTTCCTTTAGTTCTATGAGTCTCTTTAAGACAGTTGTTTTGAAGTCTTTGTCCAACAAGGCTGCCATCCTGTCTTTGTGATGGTTTTTGTTGTTTTCTTTAAATGGACCATACTTTCCTATTCCTTTGGATGCCTTGTGATATTCTCATCAAAACAAGACATTTGACTCTACTAATATAGTTACTTTGGAAGTCAAATTGTCTTCATTTTCTAGGGATTGCTGATTTTTATTTTTGTTTTTGTTTCTTGATTGTCATAGGCTGGCTCTGTGTCAGGGATCATCCTGCAGTATAAACTGAAGGTCTTCTCAGGTCACTTTTGAGAAGACTTTAAAGAAGACTCCTCTCTCTGCTCGTGTGTGGTGACCTTCCAAATTCTCTCATATATGAAGTTGCTCAAGACTTCACGTATCTTGCTTCTAAAATGGGAAAAAGAGAAAAACGAGGAAAAAAATGAAAAGAATAAGAAAAGTAAAAAGGATTCTTGCCCTTTAGATCCCCTGCAAATGGCTTGGGCTGGAGGAGGAGGGGTCTGCAGGAGTAGGGGGAGGCGTGCCACAATGGCTGGCCACTTATGTGTCTGCACCTGAAACATCAGAACACAGATTCTCAGTATCTGGAGGATGGGACCTTTTTTCCTACTGGGCTTCCACAAGCTGCATATAGGCCACTATAGAAACAGAAAGACTGCCTGTCCTGGCTTGGTGGGGTGGAGATGGGTAGCTGCCACTGCTAAAATCTGAAATTGACCAAAATTAACCATAATTTATTGTCCAAGCCTTTCCCTAGAAACTGTAAGCTGGGAATAGACTCCAGAGTTCCAAAATAGTTACATCTGACAGATTATGCAGGTGCAATTGCTGTCTAGGTGGGGAGATAGACTCCTGATGCTCCCTACTCTTCCATCTTTACAGTTAGAGTTCCCTTTTCCTCTTCTAGTTAATGATTCTTTATATAAAACTGTGTTCTTTCAAATTACTATATGGTTTCCCTCTCCTAATTGGACTCAGCCTGATCTGGAGACATCCTTAATCTGAATCATTTTGGTATAGGTATTGAATAACTCATCACCCAAATGCCCTTGTGAAAACTATTATTCTCAGTCTTCTCTAAAAACACATGGGTAGATATTATCTGATATATTCAGATGTACTCTATCTACCATACCTGTCCATAAAGAACAACTGCAATTATCTGAAATAGGTAAAAATTTTAGCCCCTGCATACCTCATTTAAGGAGTCCATTCTGGGGACTGATAAATACTCTTCTTTCCTATTTCCTCCAACTTGTCCTCTAAAAACTGGTTCAAGAATTTTGTCCAGGTCAGGCATGGTGGCTCATGTCTGTAATCCCAGCAACTCTGGGAGACTGAGGCAGGTGGATTACTTGAGCTCAGGAGTTTAAGACTAGCCTGAGCAAGAGCGAGACCCCTGTCTCTCCTAAAAATAGAAAAACTGAGGCAAGACGATAGCTTGAGCCCAAAAGCTGAAGGTTCCTGTGAGCTATGATGTTACAGCACTCTACTCAGGGTCCCAGAGTGAGAGATCATCTCAAAAGAAAAACAAAAACAAAAGAATTTTGTCTAGGAATAATATGTGAGTCATTAGGAAAGTTTTAAGAAAGGCTGTGCGATGGTCCATTATTTCTCTTCCAAAAAAGCTGACATCATCTTTTCTAATTCATCCCTGCAAGTTTCACCTTGTTCGGGTTATCCATGTTGCTGAGAGAGCTTCATTCGTTTCTGTGTGGGTGGATTTAATATTTCTTTGATTTTGTGTATCTCAAAACTTTCATAATGACCTATGTATCACCAGTGGTTTACAAAGAAGATTATAAAGTATCAGTTGGGGCTATCAACTTTGTAAATTATAAGCTAGGGATAGTTTTGTCCCCCAGGTTGTCCAGGGTCATTGTGCTCGAACCCCAACTTGATTTGTGAGCAGACTGGGAAACAACACTGAGGATACACCAGTTTAAAACATAAAGTCTGCAACCCTGGAGAAGGCATCCACTATCTCAGTCAGGCCAAGCAGGAAGACCGAGAAAATGCAGCCCCTCTCTGGCCTCTTCAGAAGGCTTTTATTGATTTCTAACAAAAATTCATATGCAAAATGCAAAAATGCCAAAAGATGGGTTGAAAGAATCCCAGTCCCCAGGCAGATTGGATAGAAAAAGGGCCTGGGTAAAAGGTAGGGGCTTGCTAACAGATGGCCAGTGGTATATTTAGGACGTGGGAGGGAGAAACTAGTTCTAAACCCACAGGGGAAGAAGGCCATGTTCCATAATCTAACTGCAGATCAGAAGTTCAGAGAACTTAAACCCTCCCACCTGTTGACTCTCCAGTGTGCAGGTGTAGTCCCTTCTGGCCTGGCACCACCGGGATCTTTTGTTGTTTTGCTGAGCTCCCAGGGATCGTAGGCCTACATACTTTCCCCTGGATACCCCAGGATTGAGGTGGGGCATCCTACTAAGTCAACCTATCTACCTCCCACACCAGGTGACAATTTTGACTGGAGAGGAGATATTGTTGGCATGCAGGGAACTATGTTGCTGCCAGATACCCTATAGTGAACAGGATGGTCAGTCAGGACAATTATGCCTCCCAACAATATCCTTAGTGATGAGGCTGAGAAAACTTTTGGAACTTGGTGAGGCCTCACCCATTTTCAGCATTGAACACTTATCCATTTATAAGACACTGTCGTAACACATAATACAATACCAACAATGGGCTAGTTTCCTTTGCAAATCACTCAGAGCCCTGGAATATGATTCATTTTAGCCAGAAAATTTGAACTGACTGATAACCGTGAGAAGTCTTCTTACCTTCCATATTCTCATCTTGGACTTCCATTTCCCCTGTATAAGGTTTGCACTGTCACTTCAACTATGAGATACATTCCCCTTTCCTGAAATCTAGAATTTTTGAGCAAATTGTTCATTAGACATAAAATTATTCATTTCTCAAGGCTGCCACACTTGGACAGCAGACAACAGGGCAGAATTTCTGAAGGAATTGGTGATGGTGAGAAAAAATGGAAAGAACCAGACATGAGAAGAAATTGTATAGAACCAGTTGTAATTTCTGATTACAAAGCTGGTACATGAATCTATGGTTCATCATAGATTATGTGGAAATTACAAATATAAGAGAACAAAATAAAATCATATGTTAACAACTCAAAGATAATCATAGTGTATTTCCCTTCAGGATTTTTCACAAGTATTATATGTACAGATTTAAAAATATTACCATCCATGTAGCCTTTGTGCTGTAAATTCTCTACTGAATATTCTGTTTTCTTATGCCAATATACATATTTCAAAATCATTAATTGTACTAATAGTTTAATTGGCCATGTTGCAAATGTAACAATTTATTTTGCAATGATGCTATGATAAATATCCATGTACTTAAATATCTGTGTGTCTATCCATTTATGTATATATTTGATTACTTTCTTTAAATTAATTCATAAAAGTGCAATGATTGGATAAAATTATTTGTGTTCTTTATATTTACTTAGTGAACCTGAGAAAGCACCAGGCAGCTGCAGAAGAACTCCTCTAAAGATAAGAACAAACTTTATACTGAGCTGAAATAACCTTAGAAAGCAAAACAAAAAAAAGACTTTGTAACTCAGTGGTTCTCAACCTTCTTAGTGCCTCAGCCCTTTAATTCAGTTAATTTGGGCTGTGACCCACAGGTTGAGAACTGTCATAACTAATAACAATACCCTGCTTTCTAACATCTGTAGCCATAACTATGTAGCTGATATTGAACTGAAGAAAAAAAAGGTATAAAAGAGTTTCAAAAAAAACTGTTCCCTGGAAGTCAGCATTTTATGTCTTGAGGCACCTGAGTTCTCACAGGCAATTAACGGTTCCTTCCTCTATATTGTTGGGGTAAGGGTCTGTCTGTTTTAATTCACCATTTTCCTGTAACACTCTTAACATATTCACATATTTCATAATTAAAACATTTTTAAAAGTAATCTGTGTGAAATCTCCCCCACTCTTGACTGCATCCACTCTCTTTGACCTTACCCAAGACTAAAAATGTTTATTAAGCTGGGTGTGGTGGCTCACCCCTGTAATCCTAGCACTCTGGGAGGCTGAGACAGGTGGATTGCCTGAGCTCAGGGGTTTGAAACCAGCCTGAGCAAGAGCGAGACCCTGTCTCTAAAAAAAAAGAATAGCCCAGCATTGTGGTGGGCTACTTGAGAGGCTGAGGTAAGAGGATCACTTAAGCCTAAGAGTTTGTGGTTGCTGTGAGCTCTGATGCCATGGCACTCTACCAAGGTGACAAGGTGAGAATCTGTCTCAAAAATAAATAAATAAATAAATAAATAAAATGTTTATTGGACTATTTGTTATCATTCTAAGAGAACTTTACATAATTAGAAACAAATGAATATATAGTCTTAATTTTAGACTCTGCTATTTTAGTCTCTTGAAAAATACTGTCAAACTGTCCTACAGAAAATTCATACCAATTTTCACTTCTACTACCAGTAGAATTTCTACCATCCTTTGTCAAAGTTGGGTCATTATTAAAAGCATTTAGCCAGGCGGCTCCTGTGGCTCAATGGTTAAGGCACCAGCCCCATATACTGAGGTGGTGATTTTGAACCCAGCCCTGGCCAAACTGCAACAAAAAAATAGCCAGGTGTTGCGGTGGGTGCCTGTAGTCTCAGTTACTCAGGAGGCTGAGGCAAAAGAATTGCCTAAGCCCAAGTGTTGGAGGTTGCTGTGAGCTGTGATGCCAGAGCACTCTACCAACAGCGACAAAGTGAGACTCTGTCTCTAAAAATAAATAAATAAATAAAAGCATTTAGCCAATGTTGCAATTGGGTGAAATGGTAAACTTTCATGTATTTATTTATTTAGAGACAGAGTGTCACTCTGTTGTCAAGGCTGGAGTATAGTTGCACAATCATAGGTCATGACAGCCTCGAACTCCAGGGTTGGAGTGATCCTCCTGCCTCAGCCTCCTGAGTAACTGGGACTATTACATACATGCTACTACATCTGACTAATTTTTCTTCTTATGGAGATGGGGGTCTCACTATATTGCCCAAGCTGGTCTTGAACTCCTGATTCCATGCAAACCTCCCAGGTCTGCCTCCCAAAGTGTTGGGATTATAGATGTGAGACCCCATGTCTGGCCTAAATATTTAAACTGAAGCAATTTGCCTACCAATTCTGTATCTGGGAATTTATGCTACAAAATTGTACAGAGAAAAAGCAAAAAATATTGTATAAAAACATATTAATGTTTGTCTAAATATAGTTATTTTCTGTTTTTGCTAAAGTAACTGGGAACAATCTTTATATTTATAAATGAAGAAGTGATTACATACATTGTCACACAGTTATGTGTGACATAAAATGTTATGCAAAGTTAAAAAGACAAGACAATCTATGTGTGCTGGTCTGGGGGTGGGAGGTGGGCTAGGGCTAGAGGCATTGGACGAGCCCCTTCTCCATAAAGAAGAACCAAAATAGTGAATAGAACATCTAAGAGAGAACATTGGGATTTGATGTGCCAGGAAACACCCGAGGTATAGAAGGAAGAAGAAGCCAGGCAGCCCGCTCAGCTGGAATCAGCTGGGAGTCTGGAGAGACTCCCTAGGGCAGGGACAGGGTAAGAAAGAGACCCCTAGCTGGCCGCATGCCCACCAACAATGCACTGGAAATGCCACACTGGCAGGAATTAGTGATAAAACACTCCTAATTTGTGGGGATGTTAAAATAACTGAGATCACCGTGAGGGACACAATGACAGTGCCAGGAAGTAAAATGTGACTGAGTTGTGACTGGGAAAGTCTATAGAGCACCACTTCCTGTCAGTGTGGTTGTGGAATGAAACCAAAATGCAGCGCTGTGCATGGTGGCTCGTTCCTCTGTCCTAGGACTTGGGGAGGCTGAGGCAGGTGGATGGCTTGAGCTCAGGAGTTCAAGATCAGCCTGAGCAAGAGTGAGACCTTGTCTCTACTAAGAATAGAAAAACTAGCCAGGCGTTGTGGTGGGCACCTGTAGTAGTAGTCCCAGCTACTTGGAAGGTTGAGGCAGAGGATCTCTTAAGGCCAGGAGTTTGAGGTTGCTGTGTGCTCAGTTGATGCCATGGCACTCTACCCAGGGTGACAGAATGGAAGTCTATCTCAAAAAGGAAAATAATATGCCGAAAGGTTCATGTATTTCATTTTGCTTTAGATATTCAGGGATAATTTTTTCCAAAAATTAATTTTGTTTCATAATCATGTATGTGTAATATATAGACCCATGCCCCAAACCATGTTTACAAAGTCAGGTGTACCTGCACAAATCCAGCATCTCTTCCTGTTTCTTGTCCTATGTTCCCTTCATCCCTTTCCATGGAGTGAATTGTAGAAGAAGACTTCCTGGGAGCTGTCTCCGGGAGTCAGTCTCTCCAGTGAGACTAACCATCCATCTTCCTTGCCTCAACCCCTCCTAGCCTCTTTCTCCTGGAGAGCAACTTTACCTGTAATTAGTTACTATTGCCTAACAAATTTCTCCACAACCCAGTGGCTTAAAACAACAATCACCACTTGTTCCCTGATGTAGCATCTATGGGTCAGGAATGCAGGAGCAGGATAGCTGGTGAGCTGTGGCTCAGGGTTTCCCATGAGGTTGCAGTCGGGATGTCAGCTACACTCTCAGTCCTTCCAAGGTCTGTGTGGGGCTGCAGGATCTGCTTCCAGGCTGGCTCCCTCCCATGGCTATGTGCAGGAGGGCACAGCTCTCTGTCAGGTGGCATCCTCCAAAGACCTACTTGAGTGTCTTTAGGATATGACAGCTGGATTCTTCCATAGGGAGATCAAAGGAGAAGGTAAAAAGTCAGCATCTTTTGAGATCTAGCCTTGGAAGTCACATTCCAGCATTCCATTGTATTTTAAAGGTTACACATGTCATCTTGGTTCCGTGCAGGAGGACACTGCACAAGGATGTGATCACCAGGAGACTGGAACCCTGGGAGCCCTTCTGAGGCAGAGGAGCTGGGTCATGTTCCTGCCTTCACAGAACTGGTCTGTGGGCAGAGGGAGACAGGATTCAGATGGAACACCTGAAAAAGGAGTCATCTGGAGGCAGTTGGGGATGAGGACGGTATTAGCAAGTGTTTCCCATGTACTCTGAGCCATTATGATGATACAAGAGATCAACAGAGAGTGTCTCACAGTCACCTCAGAGCTGGGACACCAGGGCCCTGAAGTTATGTTAGTTTCAGTATTTGATTAAATCTTACTTTTTGTTTTTGTGTTGGTTTTAGATTGCATAGATTTTAAGACTAATGAGAAGTCAGCACAATGAAGAGATTCTTTCTACAGCTAGGAAGGAAGGTTTAAAGCTAAGATAGGGAAGGAGGGATGGGCAGGAACCCCCTGGCCTGGCAGTCCCTGTCTCTACTGCAAACCAAACAGGAAATCAATTGGTCTTTCCTATACAGCATGTCTCTCTCTCTCTCTCTCTCTCTCTCACACACACACACAGACACAGACACACACACACACACACACACACACTCTCTCATCTTGAGAGTAGTCATGTCCTCCCCATCCTGTCTATATACCTCTCACCTTGAGGGTTAGAAATCCCAGTGCACAACGGATCCCCCACTCCGTGTAGTGCAATCTCACTGGGTGATTTTTCTGAAATATCCAGCCTCTCATTCTGATGTTTCTCCTTATTCCCTGTGGCTCTTGAATGAACCAGTGTCCAGTTGGCTTTTATTGGAACAAAAGGAGAGAAATGTGTCCCACGGGGCTGCACAGCTGGGCCAACAGAGAACATCCACCTGCTTTTGGCCAACACAGCATCTTGCCCTGTGTGGTGGGAGGACTGCCCTCGTCCCCAAGGGGACCCTTATGCTCTCCCCTCATCCTTTCTTAGTTCTGTGCCCCTTGTATTCTCTATAGGACAGCCTGTCAGAGTGGCGCCCAGTGTGTGTTCCAAGGTGCTCTGACAGCAAACTCACTGTGAGGAAACTCGCTGGGGAAACTGAAATACTTAGGGTATGCAGTGCCATCTGTTGGACAGCATGAGTAGTACTAGTTCAAAATATTTTATCCTTCCGGCATTAGACTATGCAACATTGTTTTGGTGGTGATATTTTTATAATTTGTGTTTTTAATAGTTGCTATGACGAAATCAAGAAGCCCCGCAAAAATGTGTATGAAGCAGGAAATGGGGGTGGCTGTGTCCATCAGATTCCAATAACTGGGAATTTGTACAGTGTTTAACACATGTCACATCAGTAACGCCACTGTGGTTATTTAAGAATGCATTACATTGGCTCGGCGCCCATAGCTCAACCGGCTAAGGCGCCAGCCACGTACACC
>NW_003852437.1:108521-110885 GCF_000181295.1 Otolemur garnettii | reverse complement strand
TCGAACCCACCACCTTAGGTGTATGTGGCTGGTGCCTTAGCCGGTTGAGCTACAGGTGCCAACCCAGTACAAGTGTCTTTATAGTAAAAGTTTTTTTTTCTTCTGGATAGATGCCCAATAGTGGGATTGCAGGATCAAATTGGAGGTCTAGGTTGAGTTCTTTAGGGTTTCTCCATACTTCCTTCCAAAAGGGTTGTATTAGTTTGCAATCCCACCAGCAGTGCAAGAGCATTCCTTTCTCTCCACAACCATTCCAGCATCTGCAATCTTGAGATTTTGTGATACAGGTCATTCTCACTGGGGTTAGATGATATCTCAGGGTGGTTTTAATTTTCATTTCTCCAATAATTAGAGATGAAGAGCATTTTTTCATATAGTTAGTAGCTATTCGCCTATTGGCTTTAGAGAAGATTCTGTTTATCTCTCTTCCTCATTGATGTATGGGGTTGTTGGTTTTTTTCTTTTTTCTTTTTTTTTTAATTGAATGGTAACTATGTACCATTGGTTTTTTTCTTATAGATTAATTGAAGTTCTGCGTAGATCCTGGTTATTAGACTTTTGTCAGATTCAAAATATGCAAATATCCTTTCCCATTGAATAGGTTGTCCATTTGCTCTGGCTATTGTCTCCTTTGCTGTACAGAAACTTTTTAGTTTTATAAGATCCCATTTGTTTATAGTTGCTGTTGTTGCTATTGCTGTGGCAGTCTTCCTCATAAAGTCTTTCCCCAGGCCAATATCTTCCAATGTTTTTCCAATTCTTTCTTTGAGGATTTTTATAGTTTCATGCCTTAGATTTAAGTCCTTTATCCATCTTGAATCAATTTTTGTGAGTGGAGAAAGGTGCGGGTCCAGTTTCAGTCTTTTACATGTAGATATCCAATTCTCCCAGCACCATTTATTAAATAGGGAGTCTTTCCCCCAGTGAATGCTCTTGTTTGGTTTATTGAAGATTAGGTGGATGTAAGTTGTTGGTTTCATTTGCAGGTTGTCTATTCAATTCCAAATATCTATGTCTCTATTTTTGTGTCAGTACCATATTGTCTTGAAAATCTGGTAAAGTAATCTGGCCTAAAATCTGGTAAAGTAATACCCCCAGCTTTGTTTTTGTTACTAAGGACTGCCTTAGCTATACGGGGTTTTTTCTGATTCCATATGAAACGAAGAATCATTTTTTCCAAATCTTGAAAGTAAGATGTTGGTATTTTAATAGGGATGGCATTGAATCAGTAAATTATTCTGGGAAGTATACATTTTAACAAGGTTGATTCTTCCAAGCCATGAACATGATATGTTCCTCCATTTATTGATGTCCTCTGCTATTTCCTTTCTTAGGGTTTCATAATTTTCTTTCTTTTTTTTTTTTTTTTTGCAGCTTTTTGGCCCAGGCCTGGTTTAAACCCATCACCTTTGGTATATGGGGCTGGCACCCTACTCCTTGAGCTACAGGTGCCGCCCCTCATAATTTTCTTTATGGAGGTCCTTCATCTCTTTTGTAAGGTATATTCCTAAGTATTTCATTTTCTTTGGGACTATGGTGAAGGGAGTTGTATCCTTAATTAACTTCTCTTGGCTATTATTGGCGTATACAAAGGCGAGTGACTTGTGGGCATTGATTTTATGTCCTGCAACATTACTGTATTTTTTGATGACTTCCAAGAGTCTTGTGGTTGAATCTTTGGGGTTCTCCAGGTATAAGATCATATTGTCAGCAAAAAGGGAGAGTTTAACCTCATCTGCTCCCATTTGGATACCCTTATGACATGGTCGGGCATGGGGGAAGGGGAGATCAGAGAGAGAAGGAGCGAGGGGGTGTGGGCAAAAAGAAATAATAATGACTAATTCTCACACAAACTGGATTTACTTTTGATCAATGTATATTACTTAAACATCAATTTTTAATTCAACATGTTAATATGTTGTTTATCATATTGTATCCTTATTCATCAGTGAAAGATGTCTGTAATTTCCCCTTTATAATAATATATTTTTTCTAATTTTACTATCGGGGGTATCCATACTAAGTAGAATGATTTTGAAATAGTTCTATTTCTACTGTTTACAAGACTTGGCGTGATCTGTTTTTTTTTTTAGAAATTATTTTTCACTTTTATTTATATATATTAGTTGTCTATTTTTTTTTTAGACTTTGGTAAAAACATAATAAGGAAAAGAATTTGTTTGCTATTTGTATTTTGTCTTGTGTATTCTATAACAAACTAGTAGTAAATGATTATGTATTCAAAAAAATTTGCACAGCTCTTGTTAAGCTCTATTGATAGGTACTTTCTATTTTGGTTGCTGATACAATGCTATCTCTTTTTTCTAATATTATTTTGTAATTTTTTAATATAGGAATATAATT
>NW_003852437.1:97641-107980 GCF_000181295.1 Otolemur garnettii | reverse complement strand
TGTTATCTTCAATGATTATGTCAATGTTTTGCCTATAGTTAATGTTCTATAAATATTCATGGAATAAAGGAGAAAAAAAAAAAGAATGCATTACATTGCAAGGTCATATGTATGTATTATTTGTCCCTAACTGCTTAATAAACAGTATCTTAAAGTTTTCTTTTTTAGGGATGCTTTTAGAAAGTTCCTGAGGCACTAAGCATGCCATAAGAAAAGTGTGGGAACTTCTGTGCATGATCTAAGACCTCAGCTCTGCTCTCTAGTCCTGTCCTAGCTTAGAATTGGGCTAACTGGTGTCAGTTATATGACACAACCCACTTTCAACATGCCAATCCATCTGCCACTCCTCTCACATACCCCCTGGTGACTGATTCCCAACCTGAACCTTCCTAAACCCTCTAAGGTCCTAGAAGCCTCCAGCTTTCCCTTTGACCGAATCATCTTGAGCTCGTGTCTATATTCTTCACAGTTCAGGTCTGCCCTGCTCATGCCTTTATATCAGATAGCTTCTCTCCCAGGGAGCCTAGGCTTTGACCTTGCTGCTGTAACTGTCACAGTAATAGACAAACTGTCCATGATGTGGACTGGGTTATGACAGTTGAAGTAATGGCAAAGAGACTGAGCATCTGTATGTTCAGGGGAGGGCTGGTTGGGGGCAAAAAGACCCTTTAGACACATAGTGTCAGTGACACTGGAAGGAACCCCTTGGGGCTGGGCTAGCAAAGGCCAGGTGCTTCCATTCTTGGCCCTGCATCCTCCGCTCCTGCATCTTTAGCTCTCTCCAGTTTCCAGCAACACGTTCCCCATCTTGGTCTGAGACCTGCTCAGAATCATCTTTACTGACCTATTTCTACAAACGTTGTGTCCAGGATTCCTTACATGTTTTCTAGGGAAATCTAGCCTTTCTCTGTAGCCCCCCTCTTTCTTTTTGGAATTCTCTCTAGAATTGCCTTCAATGGTCTATTCCCGGGAAGGGGGGCTTTTTCACTCATGCACCTCACAAATCGTTCAGCCTCCGCCTATCACCCAGGTTCAAAGTTGTGGTTATTTGTTACAGAAGCACACCTGTTGCATTGGGGTTTCACGAGAGACAGACAGTGTCACCACAGGTGCAGTCTCGCATCTGGAATTATTATAGTGAAAGAGAGACTACTTCTCTGGTAGAAGTAGCAAAGCTTTATTGTTCAAGACCACCTTTTATAGTTGGCTAGTCATGTACACATTATTAATTAACAAGTAAAGCATTCATACTACTTTCTTTTTTTTTTTTTTTTTGAGATGGAGTCTCAAACTATCCCCCTGGGTAGAGTGCCATGGCATCACAGCTCACAGCAACCTCCAACTCCTGGGCTCAAGCGAGTCTCCTGCCTCAGCCTCCCAAGTAGCTGGGACTACAGGCGCCCGCCACAATGCCCGGCCATTTTTTGGTTGCAGCCATCATTGTTGTTTGGCGGGCCCAGGCTGGGGATTTGAACCTGCCACCTTAGGTGTATGTGGCTGGCGCCTTAGCCGCTTGAGCCACAGGCACCGAGCCCATACTACTTTCTAAAGTTAGTTCAACCTTCAAAAAGACACAAAGTTTGAAACCTTGAGATGCAAAAGGGAGTTTGTCTAAAGACTTGAGACTGCCAAGAGGGGAGTAAAACCTTGAAGTTACACTATACACTCATTGTATTACAGAAAGCAGATTTATGGCTTCTGTCTCTGGCAATCTGGAGGCCTATGTAGTTTTCTGATAAGAGTTCACTTATCAACCCCTAGGCTGTGTCTCTGAAGAAAGATTTTTAACCCCTTCTTTGCAGGCTTAACAGCCACATGGCCACAGTCACTGGAGATGGGTTTTTATGCCCTAATCCCCAGGCCCTGTTCCATGCTGACCAGGGATACTGGGTCATCGACAGAGTTGCCTTCCACAGAAGTCTGTCCACCTGCCTCTGGAGCTTAAAGGGAGCACATAGTTTGTGAAGGAGCACACGGCTGTAGGGTTTTACCCCCCACACACCCACTTCTTGCTATGAATTTTCTATCCTACTTCTTCTGGGCTGATATAACACAATACCATAGTCTCAGCAGCTTAAAGTACAAACAGTGATTTCCCTCTATTCTGAAGTCTGTGACATCTACAGTCAAGAAAAGGGGATGCTTTCTGGTTCATGGACACCTGTGTTCCTGCTGCTATGGGAAGGGAGCTCTCTGAAATCTCTTTTATATGACCACTGATCCATTGCTGAGGGCTTCCACCTCTGAAGGTTTACCATTGTTTCCATCTCCTAACACACACTGGAGATTAGGTTTCTACATATGAAATTTGGGCTGGCACATAGTGTTCAGGCCCCATCTGCTTGGTCTTCTCTCTACTGGAATGAGAAAACTTTAATAAAACTCCACCTCATGCAGGTGCCCTCTAGTGTGATCAGCTCTGAGTGACTCAGAGTAAGTTCAATGTCTGAGCTTCTTTGGAACAATTTCAATGGACTACTTATTTGTGTGTGAATGAGGATACTTTCCTGGTTCTTTATATCATATATATATATATATAGATTTTTTTTAGATGAAAGTGAAGGTATACTATAATATGGAAAATCCAGAATCAGATTACCTTCTCTCTTCAAAATTTGCTGTTTGTTTAGTGACTATCCTGTGTTAATTCTATCAAGTCTATATTCCATATTTTCTGTGGCCCCTGAAGACTCTGCCCAGTTAGCTTAGAGGACAGCTAATAAATGACCAGGAATTTACATAAGTGCCTTGACCCAACCAGTCTTTTACCCTTGGCTGAGGGGTTTTGTGTGTGGGATGTGGCCCTCCCTCAACACTGAGGTGGGCAGCTGATAACTCTGCCTTAGTCCTCACTTCCTTTTGGACAGAGCCTCAAGGTCAGCCAAAAGTAAGAGATTTGTGCCTTCTTAGGTCTTTACTGGCATGTGCCCAGCCCCTGTGGATATCAGATTTCCCAATATTTTATACTCATTTTTTTCTCCTAGCCTCTTCATTGCTCCACTTGGTGTGTGTGCCTCAGACAGGTGTGGTATTATGTGTACACTCAAAATGACTGGATATTGGGCTTTCCTTCTAGAGTAAGTTCACAATCAGGTCAAATAATAACAAATCTTATGAATGGGGCCTTTCTAGGACACTGCAGATAGATCAAATATTATGGTCTGGGGCTACAGATTTTTGGAGATCTTGGAACCTGAGTGTCCCCTGAGGGCCAGGCTAGCCTATCACAGTATGAGGTTGCTGTGTTTCAGGCTTCCCTGAGTTGGGGATGGGGATGGGGCAAGTTAATATGCCACAAAACTCACTGCCAACTTTTCTTTTTGTTAAGGGCCCCTCAGGTTGATGTAAGTTTTTTTTAACGTCCAGAGTAATGAGAAAGCCGATTTTGGACAATTTTGCACATGCTTGCAATGCTTTTATGAGTAGCAGATTTTCAGGCTTCCTAACTACACCTTTTCAGAAGACCTGGCAACTAGCTGGCCCTTTTAAAATGGAATTTGTGGCATATGTTCTCTCTCAAACCCTCTGATGGTCCAGCGTGCTGAGGGGTTGAGCAAGGATGCAGGCTGGGCACAGTCCCTGCCATCACCTCTGTGGCCTCCACTCCAGGAAACTTTCTGCTGCTCAGTCACTGGAGCCTCCTGGATTTTCTCATGAAACTCTAGGCCCTGTATATGGGCTGTGCCTCCTGCCTGGAATGCTCACTTCTACCAAGACTCAAATGTCACCTTCTCAGAGTGACCTTCCTTGTCCACCTTTTGGGAAAGTAAGGTGCCACTTTCCTATGTCTTTGTTTGTTTGTTTTTTGTTTTATTAAACAGAGTCTTGCTCTGTTGCCTGAGCTGAAGTGCAGGGGCATCATCATAGTTCAGTGCAACTTCAAACTTCTGGGCATAAGTGATCTTCCTGCCTCAGCCTCCTGAGTTGCTGGGACTACAGATACCTGCCATCGTGCATGTCTCATTTTCTTTTCCTTTTTTTTTTTTGAGACAGAGCCTCAAGCTTTCCCCCTGGGTAGAGTGGCATGGCATCACAGCTCACAGCAACCTCCAACTCCTGGGCTCAAGCGAGTCTTCTGCCTCCTCCTCCCAAGTAGCTGGGACCAAAGGCACCCGCCACAATGTCTGGCTATTTTTTTTGGTTGCAACCATCATTGTTGTTTGGCAGGGCCAGGCTGGATTTGAACCCGCCACCTTTGGTGTATGTGGCTGGTGCCTTAGCCACTTGAGCCACAGGCACCGAGCCACATGTCTCATTTTCTATTTGTTTTTGAATGGTGCTTGTTTGCTTGTAACTAAGCTTATTAACACTATCTGGGCTCGGCACCTGTGGCTCAAGTGGCTAAGGCGCCAGCTACATACACCTAAGGTGGCAGGTTTGAATCCAGCCCAGGCCTGCCAAAACAACAATGATGGCTGCAACCAAAAAATAGCTGGGCGTTGTGGCAGGCACCTGTTCTCCCAGCTACTTGGGAGGCTGAGGCAGGAGACTTGCTTGAGCCCAGGAGTTGGAGGTTGCTGTAAGCTGTGATGCACTCTACCCCGGGTGACAGCTTGAGGCTCCATTCCTCCCCCCCAAAAAACACTATATGATGAAAATGTACAAAGAATAATGTTTCTTTGTACATTTGAATTAGACTCAGAATTTTTCAAAATAAGCCCTAATTTAAAAAACTATTTGATATTCAAACTACACCAATGTTAATAGAACTTTCCTTTCCAAAAACAATAATAAAGGAAACAAGGCATTTTGTAAAATGTGATCCTGAACAGTAAAAACTAAATACATACTTCACTTCTACCTCCCCCAAACAGAGGCTACTTTCTGTTTCTCAGCCTTGGAAACAAGGTGAAGAACAGCCTCTAAGCAACTTGTAGCAGGGGGTTGTCAAAGCTCAAGCAGTTGAACATGGACACCTCACATGAATTTCGGGGAACATGACCAAAGGATCTAAATTCTATTTTTATGAATTGACACAAAGGTGAAGCAGCTCCTCCCAAGTAGTAGTGCTGCCAGGGCCTGGCCCAGCCCCAGACCCGTGGTCACCTACGTTATGTTCTTTAACAAACCCTAATGCTCCTTTAGGGGTTCAGTCTCCAGGGAGCTCTTTGATTGTGTAAATGAGGTGAGTACCACCTCTATGTTGGTATTTTAAGGCTTGGCTCAAAGTATTTTTCTAACACAGCTAGGCAGAATCCGTGCGTCAATGGCCTGTCTCCAGTGTGTTCTAATTTCTTGTCACATATTTGTAGATCTGAGACCTCAGACCTTTGCTATATCATCATAACCACAGCTAATGTGCATGATTCATATTCTAGGTCTAGAAACAGTGACTATCATAAGACAATTGACTGTTACAACTTACATGGTCATAAAACATTAATAATCTATCTGTATTAGTGATCAAGCAAGTGTTTTCAACCACAAAACATTAATGATCTGTATTAATGATCAAGCAAATGTTCTAAACCCTAATGGCCTTGCATTGAATTCACAGCCAGAATCCCCAAGATCAAAAAGAAAATGTATTCAATACAAATAATCACTTAAAATACACATACACACATATGCACACGCTCTCACATATATTTCTTCAGAACTGTGCTTGGGGAATCCCATTTGTTGAGTGCCACTAAAGGTATATTTTGCTAACCTGCTGCTTCAGGTATTTTTGTTTGGACTATCTATAGGGCACAGCTGTTTTACTGGAGGAGCAGAAAAGGAAGATATGCTTGTGGTAATCAGAAAGTTTTAATTAAGGTGTTTCAAGTGGGAAATGGACCTGCAGAAACGTTTAAGTAGTCTCAGGATGCAAAGTTGGAGCTGAAATGTGATATCAAACCAAAAAGTATACAGCAGCCATCTCTCTCTCTCTCTTTCTTTCTTTCTTTCTTTTTTTTTTTTTGCAGTTTTAAGCCGGGCCCCACCACCTCTGGTATATGGGGCCAGCACCCTACTCCTTGAGCCACAGGTGCTGCCCAGCAGTCATCTCTCTCTCTCTTTTTTTTTATTAAGTCATTTGTACATAGATCATAAATACATTTATGCCATTATGAAATTCAATGTGTTGATTATTTGTACAAATTGGAGTGCTTACATCCTCCTAAACAACATAGCCTTCACCTAAATTAGCCAATTACAGGATTAAGACATTTGTGTTCTACACCTGATAGATCCAACTTGTACTTGTAATATGCTCCATAGGTGTGATCCCCCTACCAACCCTCCCTCTATCAACCCACTCCCCTCCCTTTCCCTCCCCCTCCCCTTCCCTCTTTCATCCTAGGCTATAGTTGTGTTTCATTTTTCATATGCAAGTGTGAGTGATTGTAAATTGGTTTCACAGTAGTACTGAGTACATTGGATATATATTTTTCCATTCCTGAGATTCTTTACTAAGAAGAATATTTTCCATTCCTGAGATTCTTTGCTAAGAAGAATGGTTTCACAGTAGTACTGAGTACATTGGATTTTTTTTCCATTCCTGAGATTCTTTTTTTTTTTAAAGTTTTTTTTTTATTAAATCATAGCTGTGTACATGCAATCACGGGGTACAGTGTGGTGTTTTCATAATTCCTGAGATTCTTTACTAAGAAGAATATTTTCTTTACTAAGAAGACTATCACCATCCATGTAAACATAAAAGAGGTAAAGTCTTCATTTTTTTAATGCAGCATAGTATTCCGTGGTATACATATATCACAATTTATTAATCCATTCATGGGTCAATGGGCACTTGGGCTTCTTCCATGACTTGGCAATTATGAATTGAGCTGCAATGAACAATCTGGTGCAAATATCTTTGTTGCCAAATGATTTTTAATCCTTTGGATATACACCTAGAAGAGGAATCGCAGAATCAAATGACAGGTCTATATTTAGATCCCTGAGTATTCTCCAAACTTCCTTCCAAAAGGAATGTACTAGCTAGTTTGCATTCCCACCAGCAGTGCAGAAGTGTTCCCATTTCTCCACATCCATGCCAACATCTGTAGTTTGGGGATTTTTGTGATGTGGGCTACTCTTACTGGAGTTAGATGGTATCTCAGAGTAATTTCGGTTTATATTTCTCTGATGATTAATGATGATGAGCATTTTTTCATGTGTCTGTAGATCATGTGCCTGTCTTCTTCAGAGAAGCTTCTGTTCATGTCTCTTGCCCACAATAAGATGGGATCACTTAGTGTTTTTTTTTCAGTAATTAGTTTGAGTTCTATGTGGATTCTGGTGATTAGACCTTTGTCGGAAATATAACTTGCAAAAATCCTCTCCCATTCTGAGGGCTATTTGCTTTACTTAGTGTGTTCTTGGCAGTGCAGAACCTTTTTAATTTGATCAGATCCCAGTAATGTGTTTTTGATGTTGCTTCAATTGCCCGGGTGTCCTCCTCATAAAGTATTCTCCGAGGCCAATTTTTTCAAGTGTTTCCTGCACTCTTAAGAATTTTTATTGTTTCATGTCTTAAGTTTAAGTCCTTTAACCAGTGAGAGTCAATTTTGGTTAGAGGAGAAATGTGTGGGTCCAGTTTCAGTTTTCTATAGGTTGCCAGCCAATTCACCCAGCACCATTTGTTGAATAGGGAATCTTTCCCCCAATTTATATTTTTAACAGGCTTCTTAAAAATCGAATGACAATAAGTGTCTGGGTTCACCTCTTGGTCTTCAATTCTGTTTCATACATCTACCTCTCTATTTTTGTGCCAGTACCATGCTGTTTTGATCACTATCGATTTATAGTATAGTCTGAAGTCTGGAAGCGTGATTCCTCCGAATTTGTTTTTATTTCTGAGTAATGTCAGTAGTGCTGAAGAAGATGAAATATCTGGGAGTGTATCTAGCTAAGGAAGTAAAAGATCTCTATTAAGAGAACTATGAAACCCTGAGAAAAGAAATAGCTGAAGATGTTAACAAATGGAAAAATATACCATGCTCATGGCTGGGAAGAATCAACGTTGTTAAAATGTCTATATTACATAAAGCAATCTACAGATTTAATGTGATCCCTATTAAAGCAGCACCTCTGTCATACTTTAAAGACCTGGTAAAACATTAGTACTTCGTTTTATATGGAAACAGAAAAAACCTCGAATAGCCAGCAGCCATCTCTTGAGGTCAAACCCGGTACCCAGATATGCAACAAAGCTCCAGGACACAGTTTATTGGCCTTTTACCAGAGGGTCGCATAATCTGAGCATGTGTGAATTTCTGTTCTGCCACTTTGATATGAAGGCTCTGCTCATTTTCTCTTCTCTAATCTTTAATCTTCAAGGTCTTGTAAAGACTACTCACAGCTGGTCGGAGGGTAAAGGCAATGACTTGGGCCTTTCTCAGCAGGAGGGACCTGTGAGTGCCCAGGCGCGAGGCTGAGTTTCCGAGGCACAGGCTTCACTCTGAGAATAACTTCTAAATGTCTCCACCTCTGATAACTGCTCTATTCTTGGTTCATGTTTGAGAATTTTGCTCTGGAGCCCGAAGACCGCTCTCTGCTTGGTGGGCACTGCAGAGTCAGTCGCCTGCGGAATCGGGGTGTGGGACGGTGGCTGCTCCGAGTCCGGAGTGGAGGCCGGAAGAGGGCGCCCAGTCGCCGTCCGCTTCGGGACCCGGACTCAGAAGCGCCGCCTGATCTCGGTGTCAGCCCCAAAGCTCCCCGCAAGCCAGGCAGCTCTGGGGCGCTGGCGGGACCTGCGTAACCACCCCAAACTCAGACTCCTGGGAAGGATCCGAGCCAAGGCAGCTCCATGGGCGCCTCCTGCAAAACCAATTGTTCTATTTTTATTTATTTTTTCATTGAGAATTTTTATTTCAATTATCCACGAGATAATGTTACAATACTTTGTAAAAATATTAAGTTTTAAGCTACTACTATTCATTAAAAAAAAGTTTTTGTGTTAGAAGGTTGTTTTTGCCAACTTTTTTTTTTTTTTGGTAAAGGTTAAGTTCCACATTAAGACACTGAAGATGAAAAGCTGTTGAAAATAAAATCTTCAAACATACGAAGTTGTTTATTTTTCTTGGCATTTAAAAATACATTAACAATTTAAAATGAATAATGAATACACGTTAAGTTAGTGTTTTATTCTTACTATACAATTGTTATTTTAGGGAACTGCTACATTCAGTTAAAACCTAATGAACACCATCAATTTTTCCTGATTTGTTTTTTTTTATCAGAATTAGTATGTAATGTTGTTACCTTTTTTAAAAAAAAAATGCTTAGAGATATTACAATATTGTAGTTTACATGAAGCCCTTTAAAAATCTCAGATCACAGACGTTAAGACTAAGTAATGATGTCATCTTCTTAGGAAGACCCTCCTGGAAGAAGGATTCAGTACTAAGCAGTTTACATAAACAGAAAAAACAACCACAATTTTTAGTACCAGAACCATTGCTAACTGCATGAAGGTCATTTGCCACATTTTATAATAGTTGGAATTTAAATACATATCATGGCACAGAATTTTAATCATTAAATCAGGTAAGTAATTGTAGTTAAAAATGCTAACCTGAAAATATGGGAACCTGATATAATGTTTTATTTAGGTGTGACTAGAAAAATATATTTATAAAACACAAATACCAGATATTTATTTATCAGGTTCAGTTTTTCCATTCTTAGATACTTAAACCAGAATACTGATATTCAGATTTATAGTTTGAAATTTCTTTCTGATTTAGTCATAAAAATCAGTCTTATTTTGTATGTTTCACTTTTGCACTTGAAATGGGCAAAAACTGTTCTTCTTTTCACTGCTGTTCCTGTTCAAAATGAATTTTCCTCCCCAATTAACTATATTCTAAAAGGGAAAAAATGATCACCATTAAGTATATTTAAAAAGTGATTGTAGAGTCAAACATGCAATTGGAAACTGGAGTTCTAAAAGTGTGTTGCATACAAGCTGTGTCTCAATGGAATTAGCGTGAAACCTTAACTTCACTATTTTGAGGATATAACACTCAGTTAGTGTGCATGTTAAGAAAAATTCATTTTGCAGTCCTACCATGTAACTCTTAAAGCCTCAGAAAATAATGCAGTGAGAAGTCTTGAGTGCCAGCAAAGCCATTTCATCACTCCATGACATCAACATTAAACATTCCATTCCATCCCTCTACCTGTAAAATGTTCACATTTTCTTCTCTTATATTTCTTTTAAATACATTTTCCTCTCTGTTCCTTTATATTCAATACGAACGAAAGTGCATTCATGTCCCTGAATTTGTGGTATTTTCTATTTGTGGCTCAATCACCATAAAAACACATTAGCAACAACTCACACTGCCAAGTCTATTTTTTTAAAACTGTTTTTTTTTTTTTTTTTTTTTTTTGAGACAGAGTCTCA
>NW_003852437.1:71534-96744 GCF_000181295.1 Otolemur garnettii | reverse complement strand
AAAAAAAAAAAAAAAAAGAATAATAAATGCAAGAAAATTTTAAAAACTGGAATGGAATTATTTGGTTCTATGATGTTCTTTAATTTTAGATTTTTATTATGATATTAACTTTTTATTTCCCAAATTTTGTCTATAATAATAAATAATTTTCTCTTAACAATTCTGAGTTTGAGGAATGAAAGGAAGGAAATGACTTTTGAGCAGTAGCTTTGCTGTTCTTCCTGACCATGCTATTCCACCACACTATCACCAGTATCTTAGCTCTGTTTTCTTTGGACCCTGAAGTAAGTTGGAAAACTCATCATTGGTACTTTAGAGTTTAACACTTGAGGGGAAAAAGGTGGTTTTGTGCAACCACGTCTGGAATTCCAGTTTGGAATTTCCAACCATGAAAAACATGCAGAGTAAAGATTTTCTTCTCTTGATTCCTGTATGTGAGAAACTCTACACAAGTTCTTTACATTTTGGCAGATTTCTGCATATAAAATGAGCTACTTGTATTATAAATTTTCTCCTGGCTGGTATTGTGGCTCTGTAGCAGTGAAGTCTTCCAAGAAGGACTGCATATATTCAGACATTGGTCTTTCATCAGGGTCCTTCTTCCAACACCTATTCATCTAATCATGGAGGGATTCTGGACAGCCCTGAGGGCAGGGCATCCTGTATCCTCCTTCCACCTGCTCCAGCACTTTACAGTTTACCATACTTGGATATGGCACTCTGCTCTTTGTTACCAGTTCGTTTGTAGAGTTCCAAATGACCATACATCAGACTTTATTGTAAATTGACCATACAGGGCAGCCTCTGGAGCTGTCCATTTGCAGTTTTTTTGGGGGGGGGCTGGGGCCAGGTTTGAACCTGCCACCTCCGGTATATGGGGCCAGCACCCTACTCCTTGAGCCACCCAGGAGCTGTCCATTTGATTGGAAATTTTACACCTTGTCTTGCTGTGTATTCATTGTCTTCAATTAATCTTGCTGACCCCAAATCTGCTATTTTGCATACAAGATTTTCTCCTACAAAAATATTAGCAGCCTGAGGATCTCAGTGAATATAGTTCATTCTTTCAATATATGCCATATCATCAGCAATCTGAGTAGCCATATCGACCAGCTGTGGAAGCTTCAAATACTTTCCATCTCCTTCTTTAAGGAAATCTAGTAAGCTCCCTTTTGACATAAATTCAATGACAATGTATGTTGGCTCTTCAGAAACAGCAGCATACAGTGGAACAAGTTTATCATGTCTTAATTTTTTCATTATTTGAGCTTCTTGAAGAAAAGCTTCTGGCATCATTGTACCTGGCTTTAGGGTTTTGTTTGCTACTTTTGTTGTTCCATTCCATGTTTCCATCCATACTTTACCAAAACATCCTTGTCCTAGTTTAACCTCTAGTCATAAAGATTCTCAAGGAATTTCCCAAGCATCCTTTGCTAGACCTCGAGTCTGAGGTTTCACATTTGGACACCCAGTCCTTACCTTGTGACACAATCCATCAGCATGTTCTGTATAGTGTTTCGCTAATTTTTGCAGAGTTTCAAACCATGCTCTGGTTGTGATACAGTATCCGCCATTGTCAAGTTTCCTAATTTGGTAGTGTTTACATTGTCACCTCTTACCTCATCCCAATCACGAATGGAAAGGGAATAAGCCCCTTTAGTAGTTTCACTCTCTCTTACTAAGAAAATACCTCCTTGGTTCCCAGGATTTCAGAATTAACCTTTCAGCATCTTTTCTTCCCATTTTGCCAAAATACCATTCTTCTGCCTGAATGGAATCTGCAGGCGCTACATGAGGGCTAGGGATAGAACCATTCTTTCCTGTAGCAGTTGATCTTGCTTCCCACCAGTCTCCCTCCGTGTTGTTAATAATTTGAAATCTTTCATCCTTCTTAAATGAAAGATCTTCTGTAGTTCCAGCTTCATAATCATATAAGGCCACAAATATAGTACCACCACCTGTTAAAACAGCAGGATATGAACTTGGCACCACTGAAAATGGGGAAGATGCTTCTCCACCCCCGAGGATCCTCCGAATGGGGTTATGGAAAGAAAGCTAAAATTAATCGATGTTCCCTTTGCTGAAGGTTCTGCTCCATGTTGGCTGACACTTGTACCGACAGGTTCTGGAGTGTTTTCAGTTCTCTATTTAATAGCTGGAGTTTTGTTTTCTTTACTTTTAATGCAGCCCATTCTCAAATCTGCTCTCTGGCCGCGCTCTCCTGAGTCGCTGCTGCCGCAGCTCGGCTGGCGGGGAGGAGGCGGCGGCGGAGGCGAGCCCCGGGGCCCTCTCCCTCCTCCACCTCCTCCTCCCAGGGCGCCTGGCAGCACCGACCACTGCAGAGCCGGCCTGGCAATTGTTCTATTTTTAGTAGAGATGAGAGAACCTGTTCCCATAGACCAGTAAGAGTAACCTTTGTTCCCGGAGTCTGTGTTTTCCATAGACCTGTACCATGTTCTGTGTGAAGGGAGACTGTCTCTTCATGCAGCCGAAAAGGAGTATTTCTTGGTTTCTGACTCAACCATAAATGAGAGAACTCTGCTATCAGGTGCCACCTCTTCAATAATTGTCTTGATTGGGCAGCACCTGTGGCTCAGTGGGTAGGGTGCTGGCCCCATATACTGAAGTTGGTGGGTTCAAACCTGGCCCTGGCCAAACTGCAACAAAAAATAGCCAGGCATTGTGGTGGGTGCCTATAGTCCCAGCTACTCTGGAAGCCGAGGCAAGAGAATCACCTAAGCCCAGGAGTTGGAGGTTGCTGTGAGCTGTGATGCCATAGCACTCTACTGAGGGCGATAAAGTAAAACTCTATCTCTAAGAAAAAAAAATTGTTTCGATTACTCTGGTTTTGTTAATATCTTGGTTCCTTAGAGGACTCATGGCTGCTATTGGAGACCCACTGGAGCTACCCCATTATTTTATTATTTTTTTTTATTGAGACACAATCTCACTATGTGGTCCTTGGTAGAGTGCTATGACATCATAGCTCACAGCAACCTCCAACTCTTGGGCTTAAGCGATTTTCTTGCCTCAGCCTCCCAAGTAGCTGGGACTACAGGTGCCACCACAATGTCTGGCTTTTTTTTATTGTTGTTGTTTGGTACAGATGGGGTCTCATTCTGGCTCAGGCTGATCTCAAACCTCTGAGGGAGGACTCATCAAAGCTCAGGGCTGAGCTGGGCCTGCACATTGCTGTCACGAAACATAGATCTCCCTCCTCTGTCTTGGGATGAGAAGATCCCCTGGAAGGGGTGGGGGCTCTGAGAGTCCCCTTCCCTATTGTCTCACCTCACTGAGGTGGGAAATCTGAGCTCAGGGCAATCCACCCACCTCGGCCTCCCAGAGTGCTAGGATTACAGGCACGAACCATCACGCCTGGCCAGCCACCCCATTATTAACATCTTTAGTTTGATACATGTATCACACCTGATGAACCACTATTGAGACATTATTCTTTTTTCCTTTATTAAATAATAACTGTGTACACTGATGCATTTATGGGGTATAATATATTGATTTGATATACAATGAGAAATGCTTACATTGAACTGATTAATACAACCATCACCTGGCTTATTTATTTGTTGTAGTAAGACATTTATACTCTATTCTTAATAGTTTTGAAATGTACCATTGCCTTATGCACATTAGGTGAGGTCCCACCAAGACATAGTATTATTAATAACTCAAGTTCATAGCTTACATTAGGACTCACTCTGGGTACATTGTATAGGTTTTGCCAAACACCTAATGTTACATATCCACCATGAAAGTGTCATGCAGAACAGTTTCAATACCCTGAAAAGCCCCTATGCTCCTCCTGTTTGCCCTCCCTCTCTCCCTTCCTGATCATCCCCAGCCATTACCTAAACTTTTTACTATAAATTTTCCATCTAACGGAAGCGCATACACATGGAACATACAGTATATAGACTTTTCATACTGGCTTCTTTCTCTCGGCAATTTCCCTGCGAGGTTCCTCCATGCCTTTTCCTGGCTTGATTGTCCATTTCTTTCTATCACTGAATCCTATTCCAATATAAGGATGAAGCAGACTTTATTTACATATTCACCTTTTGATGGATATCTTGGTTGGTTTCAGTTTGTGGGAATTATGAATAAAACTATACACATTAGGGTGTGGGCTATTGTCAGGACTTATATTTTCAGCTCATTTTGGTATATTCCAAAAGTTCCTAAGTCATACTGTCATTTTGTTTTGTAAGAAACTCAAACTGTCTTCCAAAGGGGTTGTGCTATTTTTGCATTGTCTGAAGCAATTAATTAGAGTTCCTGTTACCCTACATGTGTGTAGGCACTGCTGGTAACATTCTTGGTTTGTTCTTAGATAAGGGTCCTCCCCTTCCTCTCCCCTATGAAAGGGAGGACTCATCAAAGCTCAGGGCAGAGCTGGGCCTGCACATTGCTGTCGAGCAACATAGGTCTCCCTCCTCTGTCCTGGGATGAGAAGTTCCCTGGAAGGGGTGGGGAATGCTCTGAGAGTCCCCTTCCCTATTGTCTTACCTCACTATCTGCCCTGTTTCTTTCCCAATTCTGCCCATAGCACCTTCCCTCTAGGGACTCCAGATGGCCAGAAGGATAGAACAGGGGAGGATCACATGAAGGCTCCAGGGGATGGATGTGGTGGCTGTGCCCTTGGGTTGGGCTATCCTTGTGGCCTGGGTGGGAAGTGCTGAAATGGAAACACAAGAGTGACAGGCTACAAATCTGAAGAGACACCTCAGCTGCTGTCTAAGTCCTCCTGAAGCCCAGACATCAGTCTCCTCTGCTGTATGGCAGCCATTGGGATAGGTCCTGAGCTAGGAGGGGAGACTGGGATGTGTCCTGTCCTCAGGGAACTGCCACCCTCCTGAGGGAAGCAAGGGTGACCCAACAACCTATCCCTCTACCCTGGCAGAACAAGAAGTGATGCCTGAGGGTAGGCAGGGGAGGGTCTAGGGAGCTGGCTTTTGAAGAGGTTTTGAAGGATTTAAATACTGAAGGATTTTGAAAGGGTTTCAGACTGGGAGAGGGTAGAAGTGATTCTAATAGGAGGGAACAGGAAAGCGAAGGGCTGGAAACATAAGGCTATTGAAGGCTATTTGGAAGCTATTTGGGAAATTGAAATGAATGGACCTAAATTATATGCAGTGAGGAATAGATGTCAGAGAGAGGAGAAAGGACAGTGATTAGACTAATGCCATCACCCCCCCCCAAGAAGAACTCACCAGGAGTAGACTATTTTTGTGTGCCTGTACACACACCCACAGGACAACCCTCCCCACCCCACCCCCACACTCATACTCTGGTGTAATTAGATCTCAGCTCCAGAGAGCTACCACATTTAGTTTTCTCAGTTACCTGTGGCCTTTAGACTTTTCTCACAGCACATCCAGAAGTCCTCAAGCCATCTGGCACAGTCTCCTACTGAGGTCTTCTGGAAGACCATGGTCATATCCCTGCCATGCTCCCACATCTCTTTCATCTGTCTGCCTCCAGGATGAAGCAGTGTCCACTTTATATTCTCTGGGTCAAAGAGGAGGAACTTCTGTCCCTTATAGCCAAACTGCCAGGATCCAGTGGTGTGTCCATTGGCTTCTCGTTGGCAAGACATGGTGGCCTGCAGGGGGAGAGGGTCTGCCCAGAGGGCAAGTGATCAGGTCTGGGCTTGACATATCCTGTGTCCCACCCTGTTCCTTTCCTATCTCCTGGCCACGCTCTCCCTCCCACATTGTGGACATACAGTGTGAGACAAACTCCCCTACCTTCTCCCCTCCCCCCTTTAAAATTTGGAAACAATAAATCCTATAAGCTCTACAGTACCTGCTCTCCACTGCCCTGAGCCATTTCCCCCTTACCCTTCTGTGTGTAACTCCCCAGTTGCAGGTCAGGCAGTTGCTGTGTGAGGACATCCATCAGGTCTTTCAGGGTTTCTGTCTGTTCTTTCCAGGTTTTTGTGCCATTTAGTTCCTTCCCCAGGGCACCAAAGGGTTTGACTTTCTTGCTGCCACATTCATAGCGAAGAAAAGCAATTTCATCCACCTGGCCTTGAACTTCACACCCCAGTCTAGTGATAGTGAAGTCATAGGAAAGAGAGTGAGTTTCTGTGGAGGAGAAACATAGGTGAGGGGTGAGTGGGGGCAAAGGAACCCTTAGACACCACTTGCCTAACATGTAGACAGGCAGGGATTTCCTGTGAAGGGCTGCCCTGGCTTTGCCTTCCTGGGTTGTGGAGTCCACCAGCTCAGGGCCAGGGCTCCTCCCTTGCTTGAGCAGGTGGTGAGTTCTGTGCCTGGCAAGAAAGCACTTGTGCTCAGACTTGTCCCCCCTCCACTCTGCACACTTAGGTCAGCACAGGACCTTGCCAGGGAGGTGAGGTGTCTGCCTGCCATGGGAGGAGAGGCCTGGGTGCCAGAGCACCCTCAGTAGCAGCCCACGTTGGTGCTTGAGGGGGAGGGTGGAGGGGCTGCTTGAGGTGCAAGGGCAGGCCGGCCAGTTAGATAAGGAGCGTTCATTGTCATGAGCTGGCAAAGCCCCTGGTGATCATTTGCAGTGAGGATCTGTTGGTGGAACCTTGGACAAGCTGTGGTCCACAGGGCATGAAATAGAAAACCCAGGACTTGTAAGGACGTCGGGAGAGAGTACGTGTGGGGGCCTTCACCTGTAATTCCCACCTCGCCATCCTGCCCTCGGCAGCTCTCCCCTCCCTCCCATCCTCTGGACCAGGCGTCTGCCGAGGACTTTTATCCCGCCTGCCGGGTGTTTTTGCCGCCGCTGCCTGTCCTGCTTAGCAGCCGACTCATCCCGGGGCCGGCAGTGCGGCCCTCCAACGGTCTGAGGGACAGTGAACTCGCCCCCTGTTTAAAAAGTTCGAGGACCCCTGCTCTGGACAGTAAGCTTTCTCCTTTTCATTCCTCTCCTTCCATGGGGCTGAACACTGAGTTGGGTACCAGACGTCCCGCAAAGGAGCCCGTGGAGGGACTAAGGAGGGGGCGGCAGGCGCTACCCGAATGCGGAGTCCTGCCCTGCTCCCTCCCCATTCGTGTCAGTCTCCCCCGAAATCTCGTCCCCGTTACTCACTGGCGCCCACAGCCCAGAGACAGTACCGCAGAAGCACAACCAGGATGCAAGAAATAAAGTTGGTTTTCTCCGTCAGAGCCATTGGGACGTGGACGTCGGGACCAAATCCAGCACGCGGGAGCAAAGTGTGCGCGACTCCGGCCGATGGGTCTTGGCGGTTGTCAGTCGCCTGCGGTCCAGCAGAGAGATGTGGCTGATTTAAAGCCGGCCGCTTCTTTCCAAGTCTCCCCGCCAACTCCGGTCTTTACCCGGAACGCCCTTAGCAGATAAAAGTTTTGCAGATACCACTTCCCTGTCAAGGACGCTAATTTACCTTCTCAAGTGCTTGTTGCGAAGAGCACAGGGTTATTTTTGTGTTTTGCTCTTCCGCTCACTTTCTCTTTAACGGGGCGTGTCCAGCGGGAGGTCAGAGGAAATCTCCCGCCTGGGCGGGGCTGAGGGAGCGGCCTTTGAGGGTGGCAGGGCTAGGAGTGGAGGGAAATTTGAAGGGAGTGGTGAGGACAGGGGAACCACGTGCCAGGGGCAGTCTCCCTGGGCCCCTACACTTCTTTGCTGTGCTCACCCAGTTGCCGCTCAGTTGCTTCACAGGTGTTCTGGGGCACGGTTTGCAACCTCGCCGATCCTTAGGCTCCTTTCTTCTTCCTCAGTACATTTCTTGCCCTGTTCCGGTGGCAATCTCAGTTTGATTATTCTCAGGATGCTGTAGAACCTGGAGTGTTTAATAACCAGTACCTGCCTTCTGGACTTTCCAGATATATTTATATTTCTTACAAAGGAATAAAGAAAGTTAGCTTAAGTTAGGGAAACGCTGTTTTTCGTGGTAACAGTAGATGCATATATGTAACCAAGGCTTTTTTCTTTTGGCCGGGGCTGGGTTTGAACCCACCACCTCCGGCATATGGGGCTGGCACCCTACTCCTTTGAGCCACAGGCCCCTATCAAGGCTTATTTTTAAAACAAATATAATCTCAGAAGTCCCCTGCTGCATTCAGGATATATCTCAAAATGATACATCTTTTTTTCCTTCAATAACTTGATACTTTCCAAAATATGCAAATAAATAGAAGAATTCAACTTCTAAAAGCATTATCACATATAACAAGAAGGTATAAGCATTATCACATATAACAAGAAGATATAAGCATTATCACATATAACAAGAAGATATAAGCATTAACACATATAACAAGAAGATAGTGCTATCACCCTTCTAAATTCCCACCATGCATTCATTTTGTGTTCCTTTACCTTCCAAATCTAGTGGCAAAGTGAAAGCTGAATTAGCATTAAGTTAGACTGTGTGACATCATTGTCAGGGGTAGACACATACAGAAACAAAGTCATTTACCAAGACGGAATTTTGGGCCCCCAGAAAAGTGACAGAAGAGGAGTCTACTGAGTTCTGCACTTGGGCACATCTTTTCCTGAGCAGGCATGCTTGGGACCTGGCTGAGGACCCATATTCTCTGCTTCTGCAGTTTGTACCTCTGGACAAAGGCCTAAACTTGAGTTATTAAAATAGCAAACTGGATGAGGTCCTGGTAGAAAAGAAAATTTCAAAGTTAAAGGAGCGCAATGAACAGCTAATGAAGCAAAATAATGAATAATAATCATCATCTTTCCAATGAAGTCCAAACTTGGAAGGAAAGAACCCTGAACAAAGAAGTAACTGGCAAGTTTCCTAACATGACTAGAACACTTAAAAGAGACAGATTGCACCATCTCAATGTAAGGAATGGAATTTACAAGATGCTGTGCCAGAGGAATCACCAAAATCTTGTTTTTTTTGGTGATCAAAGTCTTTACCAGTACCTCACCCAGTTCAAAATAATACATCCTGAAGAGCTTCCCAGACCTGGCACTTACCAGAGCAGTCTCCAGATCAAAAAATAGACTCAAACCTCTAGCTCTGCATGACATTCCATAGAATGACTATCACAAAGTTTGTGACCAGTTAGACCTGTTCTGCTTCTTCTGCAGCTGCCATTGCTGGAGGCCCACACCCCAAAAAGCCCAGGACCCTGAAAATCAGTGAGGGATGGTGGTTTCAGGCCCAGCCTCCCTCCACCCCATGTCACCTTTGCCTGACCCTTGGTTTATGTTTTTGCTATTACTTGGTGTTGAAGCATTACTGCAGGGTGCTTTTTTGATGGAATTAATCCTTATTCTTCAGGCTGTGTCTATGTGTCCCTTTGGTGGGAGTCTCTGGTAGCTGTTGGTCCAACCCCAACCAAGGACAGGACTCGAGAGCAGAGTTGCATCTACGTTCATTCCCAGTTGTCTTCACAGTGACTCACAGACAAAGGTGTGATGAGGATTCCTTAGGTGTGGAGAACATGTGATGAGGTGAGTCGGCTGCAGCTCTCATGAGTCAGAGACTCATGTGTGTCTCACCATGGAGGTTTGTGATAAAAAGTCAGTCCCACGTGTAAGGAGACCCTCCCTCAGGTCCTATTCTGCATGGGAACTCCATCTGTCACATAACTGAGCCTCATCTGTGTATTTGAGCGTGTATTTTAAAAAGATGAAGGGACACATTCTATTTCCCAAATCTCCCATTTGTAAGATATATATTACAATTTACTCTCACAGTGAAACACTCTTAATGAGGGCTCAGGACACATAGAGGGGTGATCAACTTAGTCTGTAAGGGTATGATGTGATGTGTCAACTTGGAAGGTCTCTGGATGAGATGAAGATTGAAATTGGTGAACTTTGAGTAAAGCAAATTGCTCTCCCTAATATGGTGGGCGTGAGTTAATCAGTTGACTTCCTGAAAAAGTAAAAGCCAGGTCTTGCTGAGTAAGAGGAATTCTCTGGAAGATTGCCTTCACACTGCATCTGCACTGTCCACTCTCCTGGGTCTCTAGTCTTCCAGCTGATGTTGCCCAGTTTGGACTTTCCCAGTTCATACTTATGTGACTCAATTGCCCACAATAAATCTCCCTCTCTATTACTCTCTGTTTCTCTCTCTCTCTCTGTACACACACACACACGTGCACGCACCCTATTGCTTCTGTTTCTTTGGAGAACACTGACTGAACCTGGAAGGTAAGGCAGACTTAACAAAGGCAGAGAAACAGCCTACCAGGTGGAGTCTGAGAGCCATGATGCAGCAGCACAGCTGACTTAGTCTGCTTAGCTTATGTTTTTTCCTACGTATCTCCGTGATTATGTAGTTAAGGTTTCAGCATGATTGTACAAATGTTCATCTTAAGAAATTTTTAAAAAGTGGTCATATAGAGACAATAAGTGTTGTGATATTAGTGAAGTAAAAGTTACTTTAATAATACAATGTTTTTGGCTTGGCACCTGTGGCTCAAGTGACTAAGGCGCCAGCCACATACACCTAAGGTGGTGGGTTTGAATCCAGCCCAGGCCCACCAAAACAACAATGATGGCTGCAACCAAAAATAGCCAGGCATTGTGGTGGGCGTCTGTGGTCCCAGCTACTTGAGGGGCTGAGGCAGAAGACTCTCTTGAGCCCAGGAGTTGGAGGTTGCTGTGAGCTGTGATGCCATGGCACTCTACCCAGGGGGACAGCTTGAGGCTCTGTCTCAAAAATAATAATGATAATAATACAACGTTTTCTTTATAATTCTCTTATTTTGTTAAAATAAAAATTACCTGTCTGTTCTTTAAACATTTTGTATTATTAAAATGAAAACTACTTTGATGTTACTTTCTATCAGATAAAGTTAAAATTTTCTAGATTTACTTTCTTGTAATTCATTATAAAAATTATTAGAACTATAACTGAGGCAGAAGAGTCTTTGAGAACCTACGCTTGCTGTTCTCAGAATCCCTGGCCATCTGATAATATAGCATATTATCTGTCTCTGCATATTGGCTGAGAGTGACAGGAGCCCAGACCCTCTTCATCTGATAACATTTTTGGCAACCACAAAGGGACCCCTAGACTACACCTGTAAGTGCTGTGCTGGGAAGCCTAGTGGTTGCCTGGACAGGAGGGGTTGCAGTGCTTGGAGGCTCCCAGCAGCACTGCCAATGCCAGGAGATTCCTCCTGGGCATTTTCTGGCTCTGTTTTCATACATCCACCATCATCATCACTAACTGAGGTCCCCTTGCTTTCTTCTGGTTGCGTGCTGAGACCTTTAGTTCTTGTCAGTTCTGGTTTTGTGCTCAAGAAATCCTGTGTTTCTGTATCTGAACTCAGGCTATTATGGGAACTCAGCCTTCTCTCCCTAAAAACAGTCCTCTGGGACACACTCTGATGGTCTCAGTATGGGTCCCCAGCAATGACTAAGAAGGAAATGAAGCTTTACTGTAACACAGCCTGGCTTATGTAGCATCTAAACTCTAGAGAGAAATAGTTGATAAATGGGCCCTTGCTTTATTAGAATATTGTTCCATTGTTTAAAATAATAAGTCTTATTAAAATACTTTGGTTTGTTTTTTCTTGGTAAGGGTTTATGACTTTAAAAGCAGTAACTAAAACTATATTTCAGTGAACCCTCAACAATAAAAAAGAACACAAAAAACTATATTTATATATCTAATTTATAGGGTATAAAATGGTTAATGGAAAAATAACTTAATAACTAAAACCTGGGTAAACTGCTAAGATATATAAATTAGGTAATTAAAAGATTAATAGTCTGAATAAAATTACATGTTTTAAAGCCAGTAAATATAAATTCTGCTTCTATCTGGGTGTCCATATAATGTCATGTGTCTGTGATATTTCACTACCAAAATATGCAAAGGAGCTCTAATTAATTGTATTTCGAAAAACAAAAAGAAAAAGTAAGCACTTTATATATATATATATATATATATATAGTTTTATTATTTATTTTTTTGAGACAGAGTCTCACTTGGTCACTTTCTTAGCTCACAAAAACCTCAAACTCTTGTGCTCCAGCAATCCTCTTGCCTTATGGTCCCCTGTAGCTGGGCTTATTGGCGCAGGCCACAGTGCCCAGCTATTTTTAGAGACTGGGTCTGGTTCTTGCTCAGGCTGGTCTGGAACTCCTGAGCTCAGGCAATCCACCCTCCTCAGCCTCCCAGAATGCTAAGATTGCAGGTGTGAGCACTAGGCCTGGCCTTTTCAATCAAATATTTTATCAGGGAAACGGAAAAGAACTCAAATACCTTTTCAATCCTGTGACCTTGGTATTCTTTGATAAATAAAACAAGTTTTAAAACTGGTATTAAAATTCAGATATTTAAAGGTTATAAAATGGCCACTTCTGTAATATTTCCAACTTGTGATGGATTTGACTGTGAGCTTACATTCTTAGTTTTGAGCCTCTGAATTCTAAAGTCTAGATAGGTGGCTGTGGTGAGGCCTAGGGACATGTTCTCAGATTGTGTTTCAAGGCACAATCTACTCCCCATGGCCTCTTCTTCCCTGAAACCATTTTTGATGCCAGGTGGTCATGTGAGACTTAGGAGAACCAGGAAAGACATTAGGGATGGTGCCTATGGTATAATTTCAAAAGACTTTATAGTAACTGAACACCTTACAGTCATGCTAAGTTAGAAAAAGAATCATAAAATGTCTGCATCATTTGTCATACGTAACACTTTGGCTGTCTGTAATTGTTTAAGAAACTGACTCTTTTCTCTGTCAATGACATTTTTGCCTTTAAAAATCTTCTAATTATCAGTTTAACTAACTAAATGACTAACTTCATAGTAAACTGTGCTCTTGTTTTATGAAAAGTATTTTTAGTAAGGAAAGTTAAACAAAATAAAATAATATTGTCTAAGAAAGAATCTTATGTAGTAAACTTTTAGAATACTATAAGAATGACTCTTCTGCAGTAAACTTATGTAGTAAACTAAAATAGAATGACTATTTAAAAGAAGAGAAAATTTTTTAAAAGGTAGATTTTTAAAACATATTTGTTAGTTCTCTGTGGAAGTTAACTAGAACTCATAAGAAGGAATTTAAGAATTTTTGTGTGCCAGTTGACTATAATTTATGAAATTTAGTTAAAATAACAGAGTTTTCTTGAAATATTAATTCACTTCTGATGAAATTACATGAACTGGTTCTCTTTTTTCAGAAAATTGCACTATAGGAGATTTTTTTTTACCGTTTTAGTAATTGTCCCAAAAGAAGCAACTAAAAAAAAAAAAAAAAAAAACCTAAAAAAGTTAAAGTTTACAGTCACATAACCTCCTCTCCTTAAAATTGTTGTTAAAATCTTCTGACTTGAGGAGAGGCTGCCAGCAGAGGGGCGGGTGCAGGGCTGAGAGGAGGAGGGGCGAGTGTGGGGGGGTCCCCCACCCTAGGTGGTGGCCACTCCCCCTGCCCCACAGGGGAAACACCCTTCTAGAGTGATAAGGCCAGGGGGAAAAAAAAATCTTTTGACTTGTGATCCTATTTAAACAAATGCTTTAAGCCTTTGCTATTTGACAAGCCTTCTAAAGTCAAAATTCTAAATTTGATCTTCTTGATCTCAAATTAACATTTTAAATATTAAGATGAATAAAGGCTAAAAGAAATATATTAGGGTTATTTGACATATTAAAACTATATAGGAAACATAGTCAAATATAAAATAATATGTAATTTATTTTATTTTAAATTACATTTGTGTATATATATTGTTAAGATATCTTCCAAAATTATACAATGTTGATATGCAATTTATATATTGTCAATAATAATTATAATAATAATGTTAAATTATTTTATGCCACAGAAGTGACCAACTTTGCCAACTGTCTCTTTAAAGTTTTTTTAAACTAGCTAAGTCCAAAGTTTGTCCTTCAAGGAAAGTAAATAGAAATGCTGACAGGTTCTCTTGAATACAAATTTCTAATAACTTTAGAGATTATATACCATGGGACTAAAAGCAAACTTTCAGGACTTTAATTAGAAAGCTGCTATGACCATAAGTATTACTAATGTAACCTCAAACAGAACAGAAATTAATTATATGAAACTGAACTGATTTTTGTGACTTTTTGTTTGTCCACAACACAACATAGAAAGAATCAGCACACAAGAAAACCCTTTTCCATATCTTGAGGTGTTTCTAACCTACAACAATGTATGTATTTATAAGCAAAATTTAAAACATTAATTTTTCTCTCACTTTAAATTCTCCAGAATTTAAAAATCATTTTAAACATTCTTAATTTATGGCAATACAGTTATTTAAATAAGTTTGATAGAAATTTGTTTTCTCTATCAGACACAATGACAGACACTAGTTATTTTACCAAGACTTTGACTGGAATAGCATATCTTCAGAGATGTGCACACTACGTCAAAAAGATTGAGGTTGACTTTATAAAGCCAATAGAAAGTCCTTTGGAAAAACTTTCCAGACACCTCATCAGTAACATTTCCTGATCTGTGGTGAGTAGAGAATGTCACTTTCTGACAAGTCCAGGAACCCCAAATCACTTTGAGATCTCAAGAGAAGAAGAATTTACCCAAAGCACATGGGTATCTAATGATACATTTGAGACCTTTGCTTGGCTAGAAAGACTTTCAAGTCTAACCTGAAATTCCTTATAAAAAGTTCCAGTAAAGCCAATTCTAAAAGAAAGAAAAGCCTATATAGCTAATAGTTACCCTTACTGCACTTTATGCAAATAATCAGGCCAAATATGCTAAGAGTACAGTATTTTAGCAAGTAAAATAATCCTGCCTTCATTTACCTTTAATAAAAAAATCAGAAAGAGCAAAATATGGTTCAAAAATAACTATTGTCAATAGCCGGGCATTGTGGCGGTCGCCTGTGGTCCCAGCTACTTGGGAGGCTGAGGCAGGAGACTCGCTTGAGCCCAGGAGTTGGAGGTTGCTGTGAGCAGTGAAGCCATGGCACTCTACCCAGGGGGATAGCTTGAGGCTCTGTCTCAGGGAAAAAAAAAAAAAGAAACTATTGTCCACTTGTATTAGATTCCAGCCTTGTCTGCAGTACCAGCTCATGAAATAAGACCTGGCTCTTTAACTAAACAAATCTGTTCACAGGACTGAGACTGGCCAAAGAAGGTGTAAAATTATACACAATGGTCAAATTTGCTCCAATTTAACTTTTCCCCCAGTTCTTAGTCCTAAGACAACATATGAGGTTTCAATATATAAAATTTTTCAACTTCAAAGTAAAGACTAAAAATTAAAAATATTTATCACCAAATATTAATACATTTCTTTGACATGTTTTGGGATGGCTACCCCAGAAATCACATTGCAGAAGCTTGCTAGAAATACAAGTCTCAATCTAAAGTCTATATGTAAAAAAAAAAAAAATGATTAGAAATTTGTCTCCAACTCCAAGACTGTTAGGGAAGAAACTTCAAAAGCCTTAGATCTCAACAAAGAGGCCTCCCTAAACTCACTCACCCAGGTACTCCTAGATAATCAAGCAGTGCAGGATTTCCTGCTGACTACCTGGAGGAAATCTTACTTTTTTACTCTGGAGTAGTTTTTGAAATATCTTCCAGGTGTTGAATTCCTAGGACCCACCCAGACGCAACTTATTCAACTAGTCTTAGACCCTCACTCAATATGGCCCTCCTTCCTTTCACAAGGCCTCCAGCAGATGACCTGTAATCTCTGTCAAGGCATGCCCCACTACCACCTGAGCAACACTGTGCCACCCTCTAAATTACTTAACAAATTGGCCCCTTGCCCTGCTTTGTGAAACCTACATAGGGTCCGGCCGGCCAGGAGAGTCTCCTCAGTACCTAGAAGGAAAGGCCTGATGAGCAATTGGAGAGAAAGCTGGCTGGCCCTTGGTCTGCACTGGTCACCACCTCTATGGCCATCAAGTTGGCTGGATCACATCATTCCTGCATCAAGCCTTATCTCCCTCAGAAAACCAAAGAACCTGAGCCTGATCAGTGGATGGTAGAAGTATGTGAAAACAGTAGTTAAAAACTTTAGCTGTCAGGATAAAAAAATGTATTATTTTTAGACATCCTTATTTATCAGTATATTCAGTGTCCCCCTTGTTTTTCTGCCTCTTGTTTCCAGTGCAATTCTAAACCCATTCCTCACCCAAGTAAGTTTGATCCCTGCACAAATATAGTAAATCCTAATAATAATTTCCATTTCAAAACTATTTCATAAATATAAAATATAATAATAAAAATAAAGAAGTGAAGCGAGAAAAGTGGCCTACAATACAGAGTCTGAGAAGCTAAGCTGAAGCAGGATGGTTGACCTGGACTGCTCACCTCACATTCTTTCCCATTCACCCCTCTGATTATCTGGTTACAGTTTCACCATGATTGTACGGATATTTATCTCAAGAAACTTTAAAAAAGCAGTCACCCATAGACAGTAAGTGTTGTGATTTTAGTAAAGTAAAAATTACTTTAAGAATATAATGTTTTCTTTAATGATTCTCTTAGATATTTTGTTAAAATAAAAATTACCGAGACAAGAGGGCAGGTGGAGGAGGAAGCCGCTGAGCCCGAGTCCTGCTCCAGCGCCGCCGCGCACGGCCGGCCTCAGCCCACCAGCCCCGCTCGGGCCTCGCCCAGCCCAGCGGAGAAGACCCGGGCGGCTTCCAGGAAGCCTCAGGGGCGCGGCGGCAGCGGTTGCAGGTTGTTTGTTTCGTGTTTTGGTTTTGTATAAAACGTTTAATTAGATGCACCACTGTATTACACAGAGCCATTAATCTTGTAGCGTCATCATTAACTGGTTCACTTTCATGACGCCGCTGAGGAATCAGTTCTTTCTTCACAGGTTCAAGAGAAAGGCCTTTTGAGAAGTGTGCACGTTCCTTTTGTATATTTACAAAAGCTTTATTCATTCTGTTAACTTTTTCATCATTCATAATATTTATCTTCTTAAGATTGGTGGTAACCGGCTTTGCTATGTTTTTAGCCTTACAGTTTTTTTGGCTGGCCCAGAGAAATACATTCCCTGGGCTTCTGTCCTCTTAATTTGTCCTTGGCCATTGTCAGACGTTGATGGCCGGGTACAAATTCCTAGAATCCTGGTGATGTCATCCGCCGCGGTTGCAGGTTTTTTGTGCGGAAGAAGTGGGTGGAGAGGAGAGCTCAGCGTTCTGCTCCGAAGAGCTGTTCTGGCCCCAGAACAGCTTTGGGGCTGAGGATGGCGTCAGCTGTTTGAGCCCCAGTCCCGGGGGGGAGGGCAGACTCCCCCCGCAATCCGACTGTCACTCCTCGCCATCGCCCCCGCCGGCTCGCAGGCCGGGAGCCCCGCCCACTGTCGTGGCCCAGCTAACCTGGAGGCTGGAGGAAACGACCAGTCAGGCAGCACCTGACAGTACTCTGTGTAAAAAACTTGGTGAAGAGGATTTTTCCGACTTCCTGACCCATTTGCTAAGGGGGCAGTTGATGGATCTGGGCAATGCCATTCTACAGATAGTGTGAAGAATACACTCGACCCAGTGGAATCAGCACTATCACCTGAATATTGGAAAGACTGATTCAGTTACAGTCAGTGTATGGAACCAGAAGAAGATCCATAAAAACAAAGTGCTGGATTTCTTGGTTGTGTTCCTCTTCTTTCCAATGCCATCAACCACTTCAAAGACACTGGCTATCAGAGGTTGGATCTGTGCAAACTTGGGCCAAATGACAATGATAGAGTTAGAGGACAGATCGTAGTAAGTCCAGAGACCGAATAGGCACAAGAGGACAAGTCTGCGGACTGGAGTCCTTCGTTGGATAATGATGCACCAGATGGCTAGGAAGAAAGGCGCACTGCCTCCAGAAGAATCCAGTATCTAAACGACATTAGGAGAACCACACAATGGGAATGTCCAACACCACCAGCGTCCCAGCATCAGAATATTCTAGTCCTGGCAGACCTCTTAGCTGCTTTGTTGATGAGAACACTCCAATTAGTGGAACAAATAGTGCATGAGGATAGTCTTCAGACAGAGTGACACAGAGGAGAGTCAGGTCACAACAGTGGAGAACGTGAGCAGCACAATTTACATACTCCTCCAGACCTACCAGAAGGCTATGCACAGAGGACAACGCAGCCAGGTCAGATGTATTTCTCACATACTCAGACTACTGTGAGACTATAGGCACCCACCACAGTGCCCAACTATATATGTATATTTTTGTTTGTCCACCAGCCCCAGAGCATGTGGCCAGTTTCCCAAAACACATGATTTTGAAAAGCTTCTTTACTTGCTCTTTGTAAAAAAAATATAAAATAAAGTAAAATTACTTTGAATCATTTTACCTTTGTAAAAATATAAACATTAAAATTACCTTTCTATTGTTTAAACATTTTGCATTATTAAAATTAAAACTGCTTTGATGTTACTTTCTATCAGATAAAGTTAAAATTTTTTATATTTATTTTCTTGTGTTTTTATTATAGTGTCTTTTTATTGTTTCAGGTTAATTTGAGGGTACAAAGTATTAGGTTACAATATTTGCAGTTTTTAGGTATAGTCCCTCTTATAATTATGTCCTGCCCCCAAGTATTTTATATTTCATTATAAAAATTATTAGAATTGTAACTGAGGCAGAACAATCTTTGAGAGAGTACTCATGCTGTTTTCTTCTTCTGGTAATATTTATTTATTTAGACAGAGTCTCACTTTGTCACCCTGGGTAGAGTGCCCTGGTGTCACAGCTCAGAGCAACTTCAAACTCTTGGGCTCAAGAGTTCCTCTTGCCTGAGCCCCCTGAGTACTTGTGATGCCACAACTTCCAGCTATTTTTTAGAGATGGAGTTTTTTGCTCTTGCTGAGGCTGATCTTGAACTCCTGAGCTCAGATGATCAGCCCCTAGGGCTGAGAGTTGCTCTAGTATCAGAAGAGTTGCTCAGTCAGCCCTTTGCTGTGACTCTGTTCCCTGCCAGCTCCTGTATTTTTTTTAATTTTTTTTTTTTTTGAGACAGAGCCTCAAGCTGTCACCCTGGGTAGAGTGCTGTGACATCACAGCTCACAGCAACCTCCAACTCCTGGACTCAAGTGAGTCTCCTGCCTTAGCCTCCCAAGTAGCTGGGACCACAGGTGCCTGCCACAAGGCCTGGCTATTTTTTGGTTGCAGCCGTCATTGTTGTTTGGCCAGCCTGGGCTGGATTTGAACCCACCAGCTCAGGTGTATGTGGCTGGCACCTTAACCGCTTGAGCCACAGGCGCTGAGCCCCAGCTCCTGTACTGAAGTCAGGGTCAGGATCTGTGATGTGACTGTCCCCACCAAAGGGCCTGGGGATGAGCTGGAAACATGGCCAAGGACCCAGCTTTCCAGGAGCAGCAGAATCTGGGCTGTATTTATTGAGGTATTTGCTTCTTTACATCCATTTCTGAAGATTAAGTTTTCCTTAGATTCTCATGTTTGACTAGTGTAAGATATTTTAAAACTAGCTGAAACTTACAGAGCGGGTGCAAGTACAGTACAGAGAGGGTCCCTTCCTGAAGCCCTTGACAGTGAGCTGTTCCGCTGCCCCTCCCCCATCTTGATCCTCTGTCAAGTTTACTCTTTTGTCAAACCAAAACAAATGGATAACAGTAACGCTCCCATGAGCCTTAGAACTCCGGGTATAGCTGCTTAGAAACTTCCAAATGAGTCAGAATAGAGGGGAGTAAAAATTAGGAGGATTTCCAGATTGATTCCCAGACTTGGCTTTGACAGAAGCATCAGTGTGTAGGAATCCCAACCTGAGACTTCCAGAGCGCGAGAAAGGAAGGCAGCGCGGAGGCGGCAGCAGCGGAGGCGGCAGCAGCGGGGGAATTACACGTTTTTAAGTCCAGGGTTTGCATGTAATAACCTCAGGGGACTTGAAAAGATAACTCGGACCCACTTAGATGCAATAAATTGGTGATTTATTTACACCTGCGCAGGGACCACTGCTCTGGGAGGCCCAAGGCCCCGAAAAAAATTTTCATCTTTTATACTATTATTATCATTATTATTTTGCTTAGCTTAAGCAAGCAGTGGATACAAGGAACGTTGCTGTTGGCAGGGTTACAGCTTAGTTGTTAATAGATACATGTTAAATCACAACGGTTATGATTATGTAACAATGAGTAATACAGCCTTGGTTGACAATGGATATATCTTAAATCACAATAGTTATAGATCTATAACAATGATTGATACAGCGTTGGTGGGTTTCCACCATTGTTCATCCACTGAGAACTTGCGGTTTTTTGTGAGACTTGGGACTTCCCGTGCCTCTTTGAATGGACTCTGGAGAGCATGGGAACGGGCTGCGAAAGCCCGTAGACGGAGGAATGGGAACCGGGGAGGGCAGGAGCTCGTCCGTAGGGCGGCGGAACGGGAGAGGGCGGGGGAACAGGAGCTTACAGCAGCAGACCTCCTGTAATCCGCCTTCCTGGCAGTTTATACTCACAGAGGCGGTGGGCACAGTCACCGGATGGCTTCCAGCCTCAGCCGGAGAAGCAGGGGAGCGGAGACGAGAGAAGAGGCAGGGATGGGAGCAGGAATCTTCCGATGGGACTCGGTACGGCAAATGCAAATGCCCGGCCGTGGGTGGGGAGCGCGAGGAGCCGGCGCTGCTTGTGGTGCGGGGAGGGCTGGGGAGAAGGAGGTGGGGGAAGGGTTATTTTCCCCCTCTTCTCCTAAATCGGATTGCCACCCAGTTCTCCACCGCTCCGCTTTTCCGCAGCACCCGCCTCCGATTGTGCACCCTTTCTGCCGCTCCTGTCCTGCCCTGCGGCCACTAGACAACTCCCACGTGCAGCGGGCTCTGGACAAGGTCTGAGAACCACAGGCAGATCGCTGGTAATCCACATTTTGTTTCCACGAGAAATCTAGCAGTGTGACTAGGGCAATTACTCCATAAAATGGAAGACAACGAAATTCCATTCATTTTCTACTGGGTTGTAAAACAAAATCCCAAAGTCACTCTTATCTGTTGAAAATTGAGATGTTTGTTTAAATATCAGTACAGTATATAAAGTAGTAAAGGAAACAATCTTGAATAGAGTATTATTTTTTCTCATTAAAAAATTACAAAATTCGGGAGGTGCGGGTAGCTCAGTGGGCAGGGTGCTGGCCACATATAGCCAAGTTGGCAGGTTAGAACCCAGCTTGGGCCAGCTAAACAGTAATGACACAAAAAAATAGCTAGGGGTTGTGATGGGCACTTGTAGTCCCAGTTACTTGGGAGGCTGAGGCAAGAGAATTGCCTAAGCCCAAGAGTTTGAGGTTGCTGTGAGCTGTGATGCCAGGGCACTCTACCCAGGACCACATAGTAAGACTCTGTCTCAGAAAATAAAACAAAACAAAACAACAAACAAACAAATGAGAAAATTCTTTTTCAGGACGTGGAAAGGGTCCCTAAGGTACTAAAGTCTATTTTGGCAAAATCATGTGGAAGAACAAAGTCACAGTTCAGATCAGTACAGGCATCCCTGGGTTATAGACACAAACTTCCTGAGAGCGTTTAGACAGGATTTATACATATCCATATCTCTGATGAACAGCACATGTGTGGTTGAGTTAAAGTTTCAAGTGTGCCCATCCCAGGATACTGTACAATATACCCATTAGGTATCTCACCCATCCCTTCCTCCCACATTACTGTGCAAAGGCCCTAAGCTCTGATGTGGGCCTTTCCCTCCCACTGGCCTGTGACAGGGACAATCCATCAGAGCTGGGGGCTAAGCAGAGCCAGGGCATTGCTGTTAAATGACAGGAGGTTTTGCTCCTCTGCCTCACTCCAGGATGGGAAGGGCCCATGGAAGGTACAAATGGGGGGGCCTCTGAGTCCCTTCCCCAACCCCCCACCTCACTACTTGCCCTGCTCCCGTCCAATTCTGCCCACACTAGACACTCTCCCAGGATGCCCAGTACAATGAAGAAGGTGAGGAGTGCAGGGAGGCTCCAGGAAATGGACCTGGTAGCCCTGGCTGTGGATTGGATGGTGCCTGGGTCCTCAGTGGGAGGTGCTGAAATGGAAAAAGGAGACTGACAGGGCGGGTCCTCAGATGCTGCTGCCCTTGGTCCTCCTGCAGCCCAGACATCTGTCCCCCTGCTATATGGCAGCTGCTGGGACATGATACTGAGCTAGAAGGGGAGACAGGGGATGTGTCCTCTCCTCAGGGAGCTCCCACATTGCCTAGGGAAGCAAAGGTGACCATACAACCCATCCCTCCTACCTGGCTGAACAGGAGGGTTCAGGGTAGAGTAGGAAACTGGCATTTAAAGAGGTTTGGAAAGATCTCCAGAAGCAGACCAGGAGAGAGGAAAGGGAAGTGATCCTACCAGGAGGGAACAAGAAGGCCAAAGGGCTAGAAACATAGGATGCCCAGAGTTTTGAGGCTATTTAGAAAATCACAATGAAAGGACCAAAGTATGTGCAGTGTGGAAGAGATGGCTGGAGGTAAGAGGGGAAAAGACAGTGCCCAGTAATGTCATTATTCCCCCATGAAGAACCCACCATGGCTGGATGATTTTTATACTTACACACACACACACACACACACACACACACAAAATACTCACACACTCTCACAGACTGGTGTAATTAGATCTCAGCTCCAGAGAGCTACCACATTTAGTTTTCTCTTACCTGTGGCCTTCAGACTTTTCTCACAGAACATCCAGAAGTCCTTGAGCCATCTGGCACAGTCTCCTACTGAGGTCTTCTGGAAGACCATGGTCACATCCCTGTCATGTTTCCACTTCTCTTTCATCTGTCTGCCTCCAGGATGAAGCAGTGTCCACTTTCTATTCTCTGAGTCAAAGAGGAGGAACCTCTGTCCATTAAAGCCAAACACTGCCAGGATCTAGTGCTGTGTCCTTTGGCTTCTCAGTGGCAAGACATGGTGGCCTGCAGGGTGACAGGTTCTGCCCCCCAGGGAAAGAGATCAGCCCTGGGCTTGACAAATCCTCTGCCCTACCCTGTTTCTTTCTATCTCCTGTCCAAGCTCTCTTTCCCACATCAGCATCATGAAGTAGTTTGTGGACATATTGGGTAAGACAACTCCCCCCACGTTTTTGCATGAAAACAGTAAATGCCTGTTAACTTTCCATAGTACCTGCTCTCCACTGCCCTGAGCCATTTCCCCCTTACCCTTGTGTGTAACTCCCCAGTTACAGGCCAGGTAGTTGCTGTGTGAGGACATCCACCAGGTCTCTCAGGGTTCCTGTATGTTCTTCCCAGGTGTTTGTGCCATTTATTTCCTTCCTGAGAGGACAAAAGGTTTTGACCTTCTGCTTGCCATAGTCACAGTGAAGAAAAGTCATTTTGTCCACCTGGTCTTGAACCTCACGCCACTGTGGTCCAGGTCTGAGTTTAGGACTGATAGTGAAGTCATAGGAAAGAGAGTGAGTTTCTGTGGAGAAGAAATGCTGGTGAGGGCTGGGTGGGGATAAAGGGACCCCTAGATACCCTGTGCCTTACATGGTGACGTGAAGAGACTATCTCTGAAGAGCTGTGCTGGCTGAGCCAGGCTTTACCTTCCTGGGTTGCGGACTCCACCAGGTCAGGGCCAGGGCTCCTCCTTTCCTAGATAGAGTAGGAGATAGACCTCTGGCAGGACAGGTCCCACCTCTACTTTGCCCATGTAGGTCAGCAGAGGACCTTGCCAGGGAGGTGTCTACCTGCTATGAGAGGAGAGACCTGGGGGCCAGAGCACCCTCAGCAGCAGCCTACGTGGGTGTAGGAGGGGGAGAGTGGAGAGGCTGCCTGAGGTGCTAAGGCCGGCTAGGGCAGGCAGCACTCCATCTATCCAGTGACAGAAGGAGTGTTCATTGTTATGAGTTGGCAAAGCCGGTGGTGTCATGCTCATCTGCTATGAGGATGTGTTGGTGGAACCTTGGACAAGGTGTGGTCTGCAGGGCATGAAATAGAAAACCCAGGACTTGTAAGGCCGACAGGAAGGAGTGTGTGTGGGGGGCCTTCACCTGTAATTCCCACTCCACCATCCAGCCCTCTGCAGCCCTCTCCTCCCTCCCGTCCTTTTGACAGTAGGTTTTCCCCTGGATATTGCCCCTTTCCTTGCCTAGGGCCAAACACCGGGTTGGGGACAAGACATGACCAAAGGGAGCCCCAGGCGAGGGGACTGAGGAGTGGGAGGCTTGGCCCTTAGGCGGAGTCCTCTGGGCTGCCTACCAGTTCATGTCAATCTCCCTCAAGTCCCATCCCTGCTACTCACCGGCACCCGCAGCCCAGAGACAGCACAACCAGGATGCAAAGAATGAACTTGGTGTTCTCTGCCAGAGCCACTGGGACGTGGACTGGGGAACCAAATCCAGCACGCGGGAGGAAAGTGTCCGAACTCCGGCCGATGGGTCCTGGGGGTTGTCAGTCACCTGCAGTCCAGCAGAGAGGCGTAGCCACTTGAGCCACAGGCGCCGAGCTGGTGCTGTATTTTTTAAGGACAGCGTGATCCTCTGTCAAGTTTCCTTCTTTGTCAAACAGAAACAAATGCATAAAGTAACGATCCCGATCCCATCGATCTTCAGAACCCCGCTTTGAAAACTTCCAAATGAGTCATGAGTAGAGGAGAAAAAAATTAGGAGGATTTCCAGATTGATTCTCAGACTTGGGTTTGACGGAAATGTCAGTTTGTTGGAATCCCAACTTGAGACTTCAAGGGCAGGAGACAAGAAGGCAGCGGCCGCGGCAGGGGAATTACACTGAGTCCAGGCTTCGCAGTCTGAGTCCCCCTTCTCGGCAGTTTACACTCGCACAGACACGCGCAGGCACAGACAAGATCTCCATCCACCCTGCCGCTTCGAGCCTCCGCAAGAGAGAGGCAGGGGAGATCCGACGAGGGCAGAGCCGGGGACCAGGGCGGGAACCCTCTTGTGATTCGGAAACAGCAAACGCATTTCCCGAAAAGCTGCTGAGTAAGTGAAGACAGGACCCCGCCGGGCGCGGTGCTGTGAATTGGAGGCCCGCGCTCTGAGTGATACCGGGAGGGCTGTGGAGGAGGTATGTGGGTGGGGGATTAACCCCCTACCAAGTTCTCCCCCAAATCTCCCTTTTCCGCTGCCCTAAGCAGAGAGGTGGGGATTGCAGCCTCCTCTTCCCGACCTCCCGCCGCGCAGCCTGGTCCCAGCTGCGCTGGTTGTGAAGGGAAGGGCGGGGTGGCTCGGCTGGGACACCCACAGAGCCGGCCGAGGGGTGCGAGCGCGGGGCTACGGGGGCCTGGCCTCCACTTCATTCTGCTCAAGGGTGACCAGATTTTAACATTTGTAAAGCGGGACTACATGGCCGGGAGTTGG
>NW_003852437.1:49578-71507 GCF_000181295.1 Otolemur garnettii | reverse complement strand
GGGCCTGACAACAATGCAAACTTTGATAAGCAGTTCTCGATAATCACTTCTCAGCAATTGTTTGTTATTATTACAGTGTAACATTATAAAATTAACAAAATAATATAAAACTCATATTCTGGCGAAATAGCCACATGGCAGCCGAAAACCATATATTCCCTTCCTGTTCTCCCGCCCGTTCATGCATTCTTTCCAAAAATCGGGACTTTTTTAAAACGCCGCAGGACGGGACAAATTGTTCAAAAGCGGGACGTCTGGTCACCCTATTCTGCTCACAAAGCTGCTGGTTCCTGTACATCCATCACAGGGTTCATTCAAAAACAGAGGAAAGGAAGAGCCCCCGCCCCTCCGTGAGCCGCCCCCAGCTCCTCGACCTGGTCCTGGGGTTAACGGCGCCAGGACTGGCTGGGGAGCAGCGCCCCGCAGGGACAAATGGCTTCCGCGTGCGCCGGTCGCCCGCTCTGCTCCGCCCGCGCTGCCGGTCAGCTGTGAACTCTTTTTTTCTTCCCACTTATTTAGAAACTAATATTTATTGTTGTGTTTAATATAGTTGCTTTTCTATCATTTTAATGTTTTACTTTAACATACACTTTTAACATATACACATTCAAAATGCCCAACTCATTAGCATACAGCTTGAGGAATTTTCACAAACTGAACACACCATGTATCCGGCATCAGGATCAAGAAAACCAACATTATCAGTTCCTAAAAGCCACCCTCAAGCCCTGCCTAACCCATAGCACCCCGCTGGCTTTCCTCCAACAATTGCCAGCACCCCGCTGGTTTTCCACAACATGGATTAATTTTGCCTCCATCTGGACTACAGAAATAGAATCTTGGGAGTAAAATTTTAGAGGCTACCATCTTTAGAGACCTCTCCTGAGGCAAGAACACAGCTCTCCTCTCCCTGAACTTGGCCTCCCAACCTGCTGTCCCCTGAGCACTGTGAACTCCTGATAGCATTTCTGTATCTATTAGGAGAATTAGATGTATTCTAACTTATTTCTAGGACTTACACACTCTGGACACTAAGTTTTGTCCACGGGACATAAAATAACTTGCACAGCTAAGTCCTCTCTTGTGAGGACTTGCTTCTAATGGAAGCAGGTGTTCAGGGCTGAGGAGTGACAAGATAAGTCACTGCTGAGCGGGACACCATATGGGAGAAAACCCAGAGAACATCACATGACTTAAGCACAGAATTACGTGTTTGCCTCCAGGGTAACAGGACAAGGTGTGGGACTGACAGGCAGACTGCTGGTAATGCACATTCTGTTTCCACAAAGTCTCTGTCTTTTTTTTTTTTGAGACAGACTCTCAAGCTGTCTCCCTGGGTAGAGTGCTGTGGCATCACAGCTCACAGCAATCTCCAACTCCTGGGCTTAAGCGATTCTCCTGCCTCTGCCTCCCAAGTAGATGGGTCTACAGGCACCCGCCACAATGCCTGGCTATTTTTTGGTTGCAGCTGTCATTGTTGTTTGGCAGGTAAGGGCTGGATTCAAATCCACCAGCTCAGGTGTCTGTGGCTGGCACCTTAGCTGCTTGAGCCACAGATGCCAAGCCGAAATCTCTGTCTTTTTATGGCTGAATAGTATTTCATGGTATGCATATACAAGAGCTTGTTAATCCATTCCTGAGCTGATGGGCGTTTAGGTTATTTCTGATTGTTAAGTAAATTGAGCTATAGTAAACAATCCAGTGCATGTGTCTTTATGATAAAACGATTTTTTTTTCTTCTAAATTGTTTTCTTCTTCTTTCTAGATGCCTAGTTAGTGGGATTGTGGGGCCAAATGGGAAGTCTAATTTGAATTCTTTAAAGATTCTCCAGACTTCGTTCCAAGTTTGTAGTCCCGCCAACAGTGTAAAAGTGTTCCCCTTTCTGTATCTGCCACTTTGGGACTTTGTAATATGAGCTAATCTTATTGGAGTTAGGGGAAATCTCAGGGTGGTTTTGATTTGCTTTTCTCTGATGACTAGGGATGATGAACATTTTTTCATATGACTGTTTGTTAGCCATTCATCCGTCATCCTCAGAAGTCCTGTTCATGTCTCTTGCCCAGTGATAGATAGGACTGTTGGCACCTTTTTTTGTTAATTAATTTGAGTTCGATATAGACCCTAATTATCAAACCTTTGTCAGATTTGTCATATGTAAATATCTTTTCCTATTCTGAAGTTTGTCTGTTTGCTTTGATTGTTACCTCCTTAGTTGTGCAGAAGCTTCTCAGTTTAATTAAGTCCCATTTGTTTATTTTTGTTGTTGTTGCAATCTTTTGTATTAACCTGGATGGAGATGAAACACATTCTTCTCAGTAAAGTATCACAAGAATGGAAAAGGTTAATACACAGTGTATGAAGCCAGTAGATGATCTAATTCATGCTCATGTAGGAGAAAAATTCATTTCAATTCAAGTTGGTGAGATTCAAGTTGGGGAGAGGAAGTGAGGGAAGGGGTAAGGGGGCAGCAGTTTGGGGTGCTCCCACTTAGTGGGTACAATGTAGGGATATATGGCACACTTTTTGGGTGTGGGGCACAACTACAAGAGGGACCTACCTAACAAATTCAAATATTGTGATCTGGCTGTTTATACCCTCACATTAACCTGAAATAAAAAAAAATTTTTTTAAATCACAATAATAAAATAGGTAATACTATACTTAAAAAAAGAAAGTAGTGTAGTGGGAGCCAGGACTAGGGGAGGAAGAATGGGAGTTATTATTTAATGGGTATAGTGTATCTGTTTTGGAAGATCAAAATAGTCCTGGAGATGGACAGTGGAGATAGGTGCACAGCATTGTGAATACACAGCAGGTCTTGAATACTGTTTTGTTCAATGTTGTTTTGTTGTAACAATGCTGATGAGAAAAACAGAAAATAAAATATCTAGCAGGGTCCCTAGGTTTCCTACTCCATAACATGGAAGACAACACAATTTCATTAATTCTCTACTGGGTTATAAAACAAAATCCCAACATCACTACCATTCTTGGAAAATCAAGATGTTAATTTAAATGTCAGTATAGGGCAGTGGTTCTCAACCTTCCTAATGCCATGGCCCTTTAATACAGTTCCTCTGGGTCACAACCCCACAGGTCATGAACCGCTGGTATAGAGTTTTAAATTACTAAAGGAAATCATCTTTGCATCTTTATTTATTTATTTATTTATTTATTGTTCAAATAATGTAGTTTTGGTCAAAATCATATCCAACTTATGTGAGAATTACTCACTATTTTCTTTCCCTTTCCCCCACCCCCTCTCTCCTTCTCTTTCTCTCAGCTCTCCCCTTCTGCTACCCCCACCGTGTCGTTAACTGTCCTTGTATCAAAGTTGAATACACAGGATTCATGCTTCTCACCTTCACATTCCTTCCACCAACACTGCAACCTGACCAGCAAAGGGGATCACCCCTCCACCTGCCAAACACCCTCCCAGCCCACCCCAGGCCTGGGGACTGATCAGGGAGCAGCTTGAAGACTGCCCCCATGCCTATATGCAGTGGCAGGAGCTGACACCCTAATTAACAAAGATAGCACCCTTACATTAGGTTCTCCTATTCATCCGCATGTTCCCTGTGCTGTGTCTGCTATCTTACAAATCCAGAAAACACAGCATCTCCCTTTATCCTTATCTGACATCATTAATCATCAGATTAATACACCACAGTCTGAAAAAGATAAGTGGATACATAATGGTGCTAAACAGTTAACAAACAGTTATATTTTGGACCAAATGGACTCCCCGTGGCCTCCTTTCTTTTAACTTTTTGGCTTGCATTTATCGCCCACCAAATGGGACATATGTGCCAATGGGAGATAATTAAGGAACTGGAAAATAGTTGGTACTTCCTGGGGTCTACAAAATCTCTGACCAAATTATTTCCCTTTGTACTATTTGTAAATCTCACTAAATCTTGGGAGGAGACCAACACTCTTTAGGAAGCCCCCAAAGACCTCCATTGCCTTTTGTGGCTGCCCAAATTGATTTTATAGATTTACCTCCAGCTTTAGGCTTTTCTCACTGCTTAGTTATTGTCTGTATGTTTACTGCATGGATTGAATGTTACCCAATGAGATGTGCAGATGCTACAACAGTAGTAAAAAAATTAGTAACTGAAATTATTCCTCGATTTGGTATACTCTTATGGATTGAATCAGATCAAGGGACATTTCACAGCAGAAATAAATCATCTACTTGCAAAGGCTCTGAGGTACTTCATTAAAATTTCATACCCCATATCATCCTCAATCCTCAAGACAGGCAGAATGTAAAAACCTAGACATAAAGAGAACTTTGCCAAAAATATGTCAAGACATTGGACTTAAATGGCCAGAAGCATTACCTCTGGCCTTTATAAAAATCCATAACACCCCAAATAGAAGACATGGGTTAATACCCTTTGAAATAGTGTTTGGTGGCTTGGCGCCTATAGCTCAACCGGCTAAGGTGCCAGCCACGTACACCTAAGGTGGCAGATTCGAATCCCCAGCCCGGACCCGCCAAACAACAATGACGGCTGCAACCAAAAAATAGCCGGGTGTTGTGGCGGGCGCCTGTGGTCCCAGCTACTTGGGAGGCGGAGGCAGGAGACTCGCTTGAGCCCAGGAGTTGGAGGTTGCTGTGAGCTGTAATGCCACGGCACTCTACCCAGGGGGACAGCTTGAGGCTCTGTCTCAAAAAAAAAAAGAAATAGTGTTTGGTCACCCTATGTCTACTGGCACCTCTAAACCTCCTGGGCTGACTGGAAAGTATCAAGATTTGAGTGAACAATTTGTTACCATGACCAGCTATATACAGACACTAACTAATGTACTTAGAGCAGTGGTTCGCAACCTGTGGGTTGTGACCCACAGGAACTGTATTAAAGGGCTGTAGTATTAGGAAGGTTGAGAACCACTGACTTAGAGCATATCATCAACGGGTGAAAAGAGCATGGCCTCCACCAACTGAGAAGCCTCGCCATCCCTTTCAACCAGGAGATAATGTATATATCAAAGTTTTTAGAAGAAAACACGCACTGTCACCCTGCTGGGAAGGCTCTTACGAAGTACTGCTAACCACCTACACTGCCATAAAAGTAAAAGAAAAACTCTCCTGGATTCACATGAACCATACCAGAATACACTGCGACAGTTAGAAAACAACCCCTACAGGTGACCTGAAAGTAAGGATTTCCAGGGCCAATCCCCAGGTCCCTGAGGCAGACAACTATACGAAGTAAACAGTTATTTCCCAAGATCACGGATCAAGAAACCTCATTTAAATCTATATTCCTTTGCCTCTTAACACCCCACCCCCCATGGTCACTTTTAAACACTTTTTCCTTTAAGCACCACCCTCACTTTCAGAAATAACACATTAGAAGCTGAGTGAATGTTGTCTCAATCTACCCCATTTTCTTTTTTATCTTCTACTATGGCTCTTCTCTCAAACTGTCTTATTCTTACTAGCCCTTACTGTTTTTCCAGCAGGTCAAGTGCAGACCTGGCACCCCTTTGCACCAGTCTTTTAAACCCTGGCTGCACTAACTAATCAGTCTAATTGCTGGTTATGTCAAAATCTAGATTGTGCAAAGGAACCTGAATTCATTTTTGTCTCTGCTAATATGAGTGCCTGGGAGAGCCAATCTGGAAAATGGATGTATGATTAGATGAGGCATCCACAGTCAGTGAAGAAGGAACATATGGCTTCACCTGATGGTGAGACAACAGAACATGGAAAAGCTGTGGAAACTCAAGAACTATCTTTTGCTCAGGTAAAGTCACTAGAATAGAATTTTCCCCTCTGCATTGAAAATTGGAATAATTCTGGATCTTTTCTAGATTATATCCCGGAACAATATTGTGATCAAACCCTATGGTTTGATTCCACACATGACATTCTTGCACCTCTCACAAAGATCATAAATAGTGTAGACACTAACCTTCATATTGACAATATGTGTCAAATCACCATATGTTATGAACAGCTCATAGGTCAGGCCTGTGCAATTTGGGATAGTTCACTCTCCCTCCTTGTTAAACTGCCAGGAAGTAATGATTACATTTGGATAGACCAAAAGTCTGGAGCGACTTGGTTATGCGACAGCATTAAGCCACATAACTGCCAAAACCAGATGAAAGGCCTTTTATATCAAATATTTGTAGGAACCTGTTCTGTTCCTACAAATTAACAGGGACACATGACAACTGGATATGTGAATATGCCATTGAAGAGGAAAGGCACAGCAAACTCCAGGCTGAAAAGTCATAGGTTCTAGCTTAACTCTATAAATAACACTGGTATTTTTATCTTATGCGGTAATAAGACAAATGTTTTCTACCCAAACGGTCAGGACACTTGCGGACTTGGTTATCTGATACCCTCTATTACCAAGTACTCCAATTTAAATCTCATGAAATTACAAACTTGGATTCTTTTGTTCATAACGTGGTACCTTATAAACATACAAAATGTACCATTATTAAAAATCCCCTTGTATATCATGATTCAAAGTTCTTTTCAATGCTTTGATCCTTTTCCCAACATTTGCAACTTACAAAATTGAAAGAGCAGTCATGAATCTCTCCATGGCAATAGAACAAGAGCTCAACATAACCATGCAGGGATTGGGAACACTTCCAGCAGAGGTTAATAGCCTAGCATCTCTTGTAATTCAAAATTGCCCCATCCTGGATGCTTTCATAGATCAACAAGGAGGAGCTTTTGCTGTTATTAGGGAAAAATGTTGTTTTTTATGCAAATCAATCAGGCAAATAGAGACTGATTTACATCTCTTAAAGGGCATGATAAATATGCTTCATCAAGTAAAAGAAGTAAAACCATTCTATTGGACTGACCCATTTCCAGGAATGGGATACTGGTTTAATGGGATGTGGGGAAATGTGCTTAGATCTGTTCTTTTCTGCTTATTCATTCTCATCCTAATTTGTGTTCTTGTATCTCTTTCAAGCATCTTATTACTAGATTACTAACCTGCTCTCTCTCTCTATGGTTACCAACTCAGGTCTTAATGTATGAAACTTCTAGGGAAGTTTCAGACAGCGGGAATGAAGGAGCTAAGGAAAATTTGCCCCAAAATATGACTCGTTGGTAGAAAGAATATTTCGATTTAAAGGCCATTCATGATCAGGGAGCATTAAAGGAGGCTTTTCCTCTATCTACATAAAACCTGAGTAACCTGATTAAGAATCAAAAGGGACTGTTGACTTCCTTATTACATGCTAATAGACTTGGCCCCAGGGTCATTTGAAGCACCAAAACTTGTCTCTCAAATTAATCTACAAATCATTCTGTTTCTACCCATCTACACACACCAATCTCCTAGCAACCACTTACTGCACCTATACTTTCTATATTCTCCTCCCTCCCTTCTAAAAGGCATCTATAAAGGTCTCTGCTCATCACTTAGACTTTGAGTAATCACAAAATTCTTGTGGTTCCCCTCATACTCATGGTATTTGGAAATAAATCTTTCTCTTATTAATTTACCATAATTGTGAGTTGCTCTTTCACCAAACCAACCAAGGGAAAAAGGCATGTTTTGTCCAGACCCCTACAAGAGTGTACAAAGAATTAAAAGTAGACCTACCATATGATCCAGCAATCCCACTATGGGGATCTGCCCAAAGGAAAAAAGTTATTTTATGAATGGATACCTACACCCAAATGTATATTGCAGCACAGTTTACAATTGCAAAAATATGTGGAATCAACCAAAGTGCCCATCTACTGATAAGTAGATAAAGAATATATTGTTCATAGAAAAAGACCTAAACTTTGTAAAATAAATTAAAGAGGTTTATTCTGAGCCTAATATGTATAACCATGGCCCAGAGAGCCAGGTCCAAAGGCAAGTGGCCTCACCATGGTTGGGCTGTAATTTGGTTTTGTACATTTTAGGGAGATAGGAACAGCATGTAAAGTCATAAATCAATACATGAAAGGCATGCATCGGTTTGGCCTGAAAATTTAGGACATCTTGAATCTATTACAGGTGATAAATGGATTTAAAGATTCTTTAATTTGTGATTAGGTAAAGAAATGAAACTTTGTCTAAAGCTTTGGAAAGTTTTAAGTTAAGGTGAGGAAGCCTGTTAATCAAAGATAAGACACTGGACATCAAGACTTAAGTGATCTTTTAAGTAAATTGATGAGCTGCTGGTGTGGTTTAACTTTCATCTTACATGGCCTAGGCTTGTTAATGATTTTGTATATTATTGTTACAAAGAATAACCTTAAAAAGGACAGGGCATAACTAGGCCTGTCTGACCTCCCTTCTCCTCAAGGCCAGCAACTTGGCTTTAAGAATTTTTATGGAGAGATAGTGTCCCCTTGGCCCAGAAGGAATACATTTAGAATGCTGGGGGGAGGGTACGATTTTATTTTAGTTCACAATATATATACCTTGGAATACTACTTAGCCATAAAAAGGAATGAATTAATGTCTTTTACAGCAACTTGGATGGAACTGGAGACTTATTATAAGTGAAGGATTTCAGGAATGGGAAACCAAACACCACAAGTTTTCACTAATAAGTAGAAGTGAAATGATAGATATACATGGTCACATGAGGGTTCAGTGGACATTGGAAACTAAGAAAGGGGAAGGGAGTGAGGGACAAACTTTACCTATCTGGTACACTGTACACTATCCTAGTGATGGGAACACTGTAAGCACTGACTTGAGTGTTATGTAATTTATCTATGTAACAAAACACTTATACTTCCTTAATATTTTGAAATAAAAAAAGAAATGAAAAATTAAAAGTTGTTGAAAAAGAAACAAAATAGAACTGGTCCTTTTGCCCAGTTTCCAGAACTGAATCACTTCTCAGACAGACCCAGAAGCTATTACTGAAAGAAGAGACCAGGTTCCAATGAGAAAGGCTCCTCTTACACCACAGCAGGTGCAATGATTCCTTCTGGCCTCCCCCACAGAGATGCATGACTGCTACTGCTTGCCAGGAAGGGTTTTATTGTAAATATGTACCAGGTTGCAGGAATATAGTCTCTCTTTAACTATTTAACTATGCTGTTGTAGCTCTGAAAGAGCCATAGGCAGTACATGCAAATATGGCCGTAGCTGTTGGTAGGGCCATGTGTCCAAGGACATTCTACAAACCTAGAGGTCTGGGCGGTTGGAAGAGGGGGTTTGTGGAGTTCATGGAGACTCCTAATTGGAGACTCACAACATGGAAGCCTAGTGCTCAGAGGCAAGACCTTCTCACTTCCAGTAGAGAAGTCTCACCACTGAAAGTGGCCCTCGTATATTTGGTCTCACTGGTATCCTGGGGCCTCTAGCCATGAGATACCAGTGACCAGTCAGCCTCAGAGCTGCCCATCATGGAATGGGCTCCTCACCCACCAGGTCACTCAGGGCATAGTTCCAGCAATGACAGGACACAGGTGATGCCCAGGGATTGGAAGGAGCAGGTCAGGGGGAACAAGGAAGCTGCACAAGTAAGTGTCCCAATGCCCAGGACACTATAGTGTTGTCCCAGCATCTCCCCAGGGCCCACACCTATGGCTGAAGGGAGTATCCTTTGGACCACATTGACCAGGAAACTATCGCAAACCAGAAGACCTACACTCCCATCACATCACCCCACCCAGAAGCCTCAGTCAGGGAAGGACCTGCTTCTGCCTCTTCACCCGGCAGCCGAGACATGGCACCCTGGGGATTGGGCATCAATCGCTAAAATACTGTGTGTACCCTAATCTGGGCTCAGCAAACTCCCAGACATTGGTCTGGGCAAAGACTTCCTGAGTAATAACCCCAAAGTACAAACAACCAAAGCAAAACTGGATAAATAAGACCACATCTAGTCCTCATTGTTTTTTGAGACGGAGCCTCAAGCTATCCCCCTGGGTAGAGTGCCATGGCATCACGCTCACAGCAACCTCCAACTCCTGGCCTCAAGCGAGTCTCCTGCCTCAGTCTCCCAAGTAGCTGGGACTGTACCCTGAACTGTTAGGCTAAATCAGAGTGTGTCTTCAAGGTCATATGAGAGCTGAGTCCCATCAGGCCCTCTTTATAAGACAGGTCCCTGCTGTCCAGGTGGGAAGGAGCAGGTGGAACAACCCTGCCAGTCTAAGGAGTTCTGGGGAGCTGAGCTGAGCTTCACACATTTCCTAAAGCAGAAGGGGGGGCTAGGCCACATTTAAACACTTTGCTTAGAGATTTCCTTAGCTATTATCCAATTTCATTGCTTACAAGTGCCACTTTCTGGAACTAACTAGATCATCAACACAATTTGGCCAACTTTTTGCCTCTCTGTAGTAGGAAGGTGTTTCCTCTGGTTTTCAGTAACATGTTCCTCATTTTGGTTAGAGGCCTCATCAGAATCACCTTTACTGACCATACTTCTACCAATGTTGTGTTCAGGATTCCTGCATGTTCTCTAGGGAAACCTCCCCTTTCTCCGCCATCCTCCTCTTTCCTTTCTGAACTCTCACCAGAAGTGCCTTCAATGGTCTGTTCACAGGAATGTGGGCTTTTCTTACCATGCACCTCACAACTCTTTCTACCTCTGCCTATTACCCAGGTTCAAAGGTGCTCTCACATTTTTTTGTATTTCTTAAAATAGTACACCCACTTCTTGCTATGAATTTCTGTCTTATTCTGTCTGGGCTGCTATAATATGGTACCATAGCCTGGTGGCTTATAATACAAACAGTGAGGGAAGGAGGGAACAGTGGGGAAGAGGTCTGGGAAGTCTAGGATCAATGTGACGGCCTGCTGTCTGATTCATAGACAGCTGTCTCTCCACATATAAATTTTTTCAGAAATATTCAACTTACAACACCCCCTCTTCTGGGTCCTCTCCCAATAGAAATGTAAAAACTTGAATAAAGCTCTTGGCCCACACAGGTGCCACCAAGTGTGATCACCTTCAAGTAACTCAGAGTAAGTCCAGCGTCTGAGCTTTTTGGGGATCAGTTTCTATTAACTGTTTGATATGTTTCTTAGATAAATATTTTCTTACTTGTCTGTGTATCTTGTACATTTTGAGATGAAAGAGAATATTTAAAATAATATAATATGGAAAACCTGGAAATCAGATTATCTTCTCTCTTCAAGGTGTGTTGAAGTTACAGATTGTTTGATGACTCTCCTGGGTGAATTCTACAAAGTCTGTATTTCCTATTTTCTTTGGCTCCTAAAGATTCTGCTCAGTTACCTTAGAGGTCAGCTAATAATTCAACAGAAATTTATATAAGTGCCTGGACCAATAAGCCTTTCACTTTTTACTGTGTGGGATGTGGCCCTCCCTCACCACTGAGGTGGGCAGCTGATAACTCTGCCTTAGTCCTCACTTCCATCTTGCACAGAACCTCAAGGTCAGCCCTAAGTAAGAGATTTGGGCCTTCTCATGTCTTTTCCGGCCATGTATCCAGCCCCTGTGGACATCAGATTTCCAAACTTTCCTCTTATTTTTCCCCTGTCCTTTTCTTCATCCCAACTGGTATTTGTGCCTCCTAGAGCTATGGTGTTATACAGTTACGATGACTATTTTGATCCAGTGCTCTAGAATTTGGGCTTTTCTCCTAGAGCAAGTCCTCTGTAGGCCAAAAGAATAACAAGTCCTAGGAACAAGGCCTTTGCAGGAAGCTGCAGATAGGTTACATATTCTCTGAGCCTGGAGCTTTTCTTTTTTATTTTCTTTTTTTTTTTTTTTGAGACAGGAGCCTCAAGCTGTCCCCCTGGGTAGAGTGCCGTGGCATCTCAGCTCACAGCAACCTCCAACTCCTGGGCTCAAGTGAATCTCCTGCCTCCGCCTCCCAAGTAGCTGGGACCACAGGCGCCCGCCACAACGCCCGGCTATTTTTTGGTTGCAGCCATCATTGTTGTTTGGCAGGCCAGGGCTGGATTTGAACCTGCCACCTTGGGTGTACATGGCTGGAGCCTTAGCCACTTGAACCACAGGCGCTGAACCTGAGCCTGGAGCTTTTCAAGGATCTCTAAATCCAGAGTGTCCCCAGTAGGCTAGGCTAGGCTGGTGGTTTTCCTACCTGTCCCCATTGCAAGGTTGCTTGTTTTCCATGCTCCCCTGAGTTGGGGATGGGAGTGGGACAAGTTAACATGCCACACAGCTCACTATCCTTACTGAGAGTCACACTTTGTTATTGTTGTTTCCATATTTCCATAAGTGGTCCCCAGGTTGATAATAGGTTTGTTTAATTTTTGGAGTTCTGACAAAGCTAATTGTGGACAATGTTGCACATGTTTTCATGGCTTTTATGAATAGCAAATTTTCAGGCATTCTAATTATACCTTTTCAAAATGCCTAACACCCAGGGGGGCCCTTTTAAAATGGAATCTGTGGCACAGTGTTCTCTGGTCACACCCTCTGATGGCCCAGCCTGCTGAGAGGCTTAGCTGGGATGGAGGGGGGAGGATAGTTTTCCTCTTGTCTCCTCTGTGGCCTCCTCTCCAGGAACATTCCTGTTGCTCAGCCACTGGAGCCTCCTGGATATTCTCACAGATACTCTAGGCCCAGGCCCTGTACACAGGCTGTGCCTCCTGCCTGGAATGGTCACCTCCATCAAGCCCAGACTTGGATGTCACTCTCAGCACTATGCTTCTGAAAGCAAGACTTCCTCACACTCTTACCCCCATTTCCTGGTTCCCCTGCCCAAGGAATCCTGATCACTTTTCTGCATTCTGTATAACTTACCTGGTCATTATGTTTATGTGTTTCCCCAGAGCAGGACTTTTGTCTGCTCACCTCAGTGAAACATCCCCAGCCCAGCCCACAACAGTTGTTCAGGACTTACTTCCTATGTGAGTGAGGGAATGGAAGGGGTTGACTGGAGCAAGAGCTTCTTTCTTTCCCCTTAGTTCACTACACTGTAGACTGTAACTTAGGACATGGTGAGTTCAGTGTTTTCTGGTCACAATAAATCAGGGTATAGTATGTGAACAAGAAGTTGATGTTAAGAGGAAGAATATGAATTTTCACATGGTAGTGGGGAAGAGTGAGTACAGCAGACTTGATTGTGAAGGGCACAGAATCTGCTTGGTTCTGGCTGACCCCAGAGAGAGATGCAGCTGTCTATGGTTGTTAGGCTCCTGTGGCACATTCCTCTGGAATCCTGGGACTGGCATCTAGGACCTGCTCAGCTTCCTCCTCTCCCCTAAGACTGAGTTTAGCTGTTCAGCTCCTGGATCCAGTGGCCAAGGAAGCCTCAGTCACCTGACACAGGAAGGGCTGAGATGGACAGTGGAGAAGGGCTGATGGGTGCTGAAGGGAACCCCCAAAGCAATGCATTCCTGAGGGTAAGTGAAAAAAATGTGCCCTTGAAGGTGGGTTAAAGAAGGATGTAAGGAACAAAGTGGAAATTATCCATAATTCCATTATTCAACGTTTAATTTTAGCATTTTTTTGGGGGGGGGACAGAGCCTCAAGCTGTCCCCCTGGGTAGAGTGCCATGGCTTCACTGCTCACAGCAATCTCCAACTCCTGGGCTCAAGCGAGTCTCCTGCCTCAGCCTCCCAAGTAGCTGGGACCACAGGCACCCGCCACAACGCCCGGCTGTTTTTTGGTTGCAGCCATTATTGTTGTTTGGCGGGCCGGGCTGGGGATTCAAACCCGACACCTTAGGTGTATGTGGCTGGTGCCTTAGCCACTTGAGCCACAGGCGCCAAGCCAATTTTAGCATTTTTTATACACTCACATTTAATTTGTATATAATTATAATCAAATGCTTTTAAATTATTTTAAGAGACTAGAGTTTATCTTTTAAAGCGCTGATAGGTTTATAGAATACTGAGTTCATGGTGCAGGGTCTTCACCTCCCCGAATCTATTGACCCCATTATTAATATCTTTAATTTGATACCTGCGTCACATCTGATGAACCACTATTGAGATATTATTATTAATTCAAGGCCATAGCTTCCATTAGGACTCACTCCAGGTGTGCATTCTGTGGGTTTTGTGCAACATCTAATGTCACGTATCCACCATCAAAATGTCACGCAGAATAGTTTCACTCCCCTGAAAAGCCCCCGTGCTCCTCCTGTTTGCCCTCCCTCCCCACCCTTTTGGCCACCCTTGGCCACTACTGAACTGTTTACTGTGCGGCTTTCCATCCTACAGAAGTGCACACACTTGGAACAGAGAGTATGCAGACGTTCACACTGGCTTCTTTCACTCTGCAATTCACTGTGAAGTTCTTCCATACTTTTCCCTGGCTTCAACGTCCATTTCTTTCTACCACTGACTTCATTTCTACTGTAAGCATGGAGCAGACCTGTTTAGAAATTCACCTTTTGATGGGTATCTTGGTTTCTGTTGATGGAATTATGAATGAGACTGCTATAAACACTAGCGTGCTGGTTGTTTTCAGGACTTACAGTTTCAACTCATGTTGGTCAATACCTGCGTGTGATTCCTAAATCAGATCGTTTAGTTTGTAAGAAACCCTACAATGTCTTTCAAAGTGGTTGCGCTATTTTTGTGTTCCTTCTAGCAATGACTGAGAGTTCCTGTCACTCCACATTTGTCTGCACTTGCTGGTAACTTCCGGCTGTTTTAGTTTGTAATTTCTACATAACGTGTGATGTTCAGCACTGTCTCTCTGCATATTTGTTGTCTATGTATCTTCCCTCTTGAGATGGCTCAGCACATGCTTTGTCCACTTAACATGTTTTCTTATTTGAATTTCAAGAATCTTTACATATTCTGGCTGCATGACCTTTACCAGATGCGTGTTTTGCAAATCTTTTCTCTTCACCTGTGGCTTGTTGTTTCTTCTTCTAGGTTCCGGAGAATTAAAAATTTGCAGAGCATAAGTGTTTAATTTTAACGAAATCTAACTTAGCCCTTCTGTTCAGGGATTAATTTTTCCTTGTTTTGTCTAAACCTTCTGCTTGCCGCACCTGAGATCTTTGAGATTTTCTCCGTGTTATCTTCTAGAGGATTGATAGCTTTGCATTTTACCTTTAGGTGTATGATTCATTTCTCATTAACATTTGTGAAAAGTCAATGTCTATCATATATTCAGGCTTATTTTTCACTAAATATTGCATTAAGTAGTACTTAAGAATATTTCAAAAAGATAGTCTATAGTTTCTGCATAATATGTGAATTTCTGGATATTCCATAATAATGATGCACCATATGCATCATCGAGCTATTGGAGCAGCCTGGCTCCTGCTATGATGCCATCTCAGCTTGGCCTCTTTGCCTGTTTGTACTGTCCTCAGTTTGCCCAGGTTCCCTGCCATTAAAAAAGCCTCCTGCCTTCAAGCCTCCTTGTTAGACTGTGTCTCCAGGGAACTGGACCTGAGCTTGTTGATAGCACGAGAAGCCAATGCTGCAGTTAAAATGCAGATATCAGGCTACTTCCAGTTATGCTGCTGTGACCAACAAGTGCTTTGGGGGATTGCAGAAAGATTTTGAATGTGACAGTGTTGAACTGAACTGCAAAGTGAAATTTGCTGTCTACTTACCACCAAAGGCAGAAACTGGCACGTGCCCTGCACTATATTGGCTGTCTGGTTTAACGTGCACAGAGCAGAATTTTATACCAAAATCTGGATATCAGCAAGTTGCCTCAGAGCACAGCTGTGTCGTTGTTGCTCCACATGCCAGCCCTCACAGCTGCAATATTAAAGAAGAAGATGACAGCTAGGACGTTGGTACCGGGGCTGGGTTTTACATGGACACCACTAAAAGACCCTTGGAAAACTAACTATAGAATGTACTGTTACATAACAGAGGAGCTTCCCTAACTCATAAGGGCCAGTTTTCCCGTGGACCCCCAAAGGATGTCAATTTATGGCCACTCCAAGGGAGGCCATGGAGCTCTGATTTGTGCTTTGAAAAATCCTGGAAAATACAAATCTGTGTCAGCGTTTGCTCTAATTTGCCACCCAGTCCTTTGTCCTTGAGGCAAAAAAGGCTTTGGTGGATATTTGGGACCAGATCAAAGTAAATGGAAGGCTTATGGTGCTACTCTTCCTGTGCAGTCCTATCAAGGTTCTCAGCTGGACATAGTAATTGATGAAGGAAAAGATGACCAGTTTCTTCCAGATGGACAGTTACTCCCTGGTAACTTCATAGCTGCCTGCACAGAAAAGAAAATCCCTGTTGTTTTTAGATTACAAGAGGATTATGATCACAGCTACTACTTCATTGCAACCTTTATCGCTGATCACAACAGACATCATGCAAAATACCCGAAGGCCTGAGAAACTAGAGATAGAAGAATCACTTTAGGATATAAGAGATGTACAAACATAATTGCCAAGCACAAAACCATTTCAGAACTTTGGGTTTTATAATGCTACAAGAGCTTTATTCTGTGGTTAAATCATGTTCTGAATAAAGATATAAAACTTCCAAAAAAATTTTGGTACCAGCCAATAAAATGGTAACATGAAAATTATGAGGAAAAAAAATCTTCCAAAAAAAAATTAAGATTTCAATTACCTAATGCTGGCCATCCATGTCTCTGTCCTCAAGCAGAGACAGGCCCTGTGCTGAGTCCCAGCCTGCTCCTCTTTCCCACAGGCTCAGGACAGTGGGATCTGTCATCATTGGGTGCTATGCCCCCCAACCCCAAGCAGACTTTGGAGGAGGAGACCTTAGTCTTGTCTCCTCGCTGAATGGGGAAAGGGCTCCGTGGATGGGGGCAGAGAGGGCCTCAGGGTTTTGCCCGTCCTCACACAGGCTACGACCTCCACAGCTGCGGGGGCCACTGAGCCCTCCCTCCCCCTCATTTGTCTGTCCACTGTCCCATACGTCTCCATAGTGACTGAGACAAGAGTATAATGAGAACTCTCCAGCTGTGGACAAGTGGAGTGACACACTGATGAGCTGACCTTGTATTTGTATGCTTACCAATTAGTGAAATTTTGGAATTTTGAGGGTGAGGCTGCAGCCACAGAGCCAGGTGGATCTGACTAGGGACCATAAAGGGAGCCCCCTCGACAAGAAGACCCTTCCTGAGCTCCTCATATCCATGGCCACTCAACTTGACACATAATGAGTATCATCTCTGTATTAGAATATTTATTTATTTACTTATTTATTTTTTTAGACAGAGTCTCACTATGTTGCCCTTAGTAGAGTGCTGTGGTGTCACAGCTCATAGCAACCTCCAACTCTTGGGCTTAAGCGATTCTCTTTTCTCAGCCTCTCAAGTAACTGGGGTACTACAGGCGCCCTCCATGAAAACCGGCTTTTTTGTTATTGTTGTTGGAGTTGTCATCATTGTTTTGTAGTCTCGGGCCAGGTTCGAACCCGCCAGCCTTGGTGTATGTGGCTGGCACCCTAAGCACTGAGCTACAGGCCCTGAGCCTAGAATATATATTTAAAAGGGATAAAGGTATACATTATATTTCTAAAGTTTCATTAATTGGTAAGCATACAAATACAAGGGCAGTCTGGAAATTAAACAGTCATATAATATGAAAAATGGAGACATTTATTATATTAACAATAGCTGGATACTCTCCAGGCAGCCTTTGTATATAGTCTACTCTCCAACAGTTAAATACTCTTACAGTGGACTCTGGGCACATGGAGGGAGTGATCATTTTAGCCTGGGGAAGTGTGATGTGGCGATGAATCAACTTAGAAAGCGCTTTGGAGATGAATATGTATTTTTTAATTGTTTTTTATTTTTTATTGATTACTTATTATGAAATCATAACTTTGTACAGTGATGATTTATGGGGTTCAGGGTATTGCTTTGATATACAATGTGAAATATTTGCATTGAACTAAGTAACACATCCATCACAATTATACTCATTTCTTAATAGTTTTGAAATGTACCATTACATCATGCACATTAGGTGAGGTCCCCCCAAAACCCTTCCTCCTCCCATACCCCCATCCCCTCCTCTCTCTCCTCTTCCCTTCTACTTTCTGGACTATAGTTATGTTTTGCCATTCGTATTAGTTTTGTAGGTCATTATATATTGATTTCATAGTAGTATTGAGTACATTGGATACCTTTTTTTTAATTCTTGAGACACTTTACTAAGAAGAATATGTTCCAGCTCCATCCAGGTAAACATAAAAGATGCAAAGTCTCTGTCTTTTTTATGGCTGCATAGTATTCCATGGTGCACACGTACCACAATTTGTTAATCCATTCATGGGTCGATGGGCACTTGGGCTGTTTCCATGTCTTAGCTATTATGAATTGGGCTGCAATAAACATTCTGGTGCAAATGTCTTTGTTGTAAAATAATTTTTGATCATCTGGGTATAGACCTAGTAGAGGAATTGCAGGATTGAACGGTAGGTCTACTTTTAGTTCCTTGAGTGTTCTCCAAACTTCTTTCCAAAAAGGTTGTATTAGCTTGCATTCTCACCAGCAGTGTAGAAGTGTTCCTGTCTCTCTGCATTAACACCAACATCTGTAGTTTTGGGATTTTGCGATGTGGGCTAACCTTACTGGAGAGGATGATGAGCATTTAAGGATGCTGAGCATGTTTGTAGCCTGTCTTCATGAGAGAAGTTTCTGTTCAAATCTCTTGCCCACGTAGTAATGGGGCTATTTATTCTTTTCATAGTGATTAGTTTGAGTTCTCTATAGATTCTAGTTATCAGACCTTTGTCAGAAGCATAACCTGCAAAAATCTTCTTCCATTCTGAAGGTTGTCTGTTTGCTTTACTTACTGTGCTCTTGGCTGTGTAAAAGCTTTTTAGTTTGATCACATCCCAGTAATGGATTTTTGGTATTGCTTCAACTGCCTGGGGGGGGGGGTCCTCCTCATAAAATATTCTCCCAGGCTAATTTCTTCAAGTGTTTTCCCTGCACTCTATTCTAGTATTTTTATAGTTTCATGTCTTAAGTTTAAATCTTTTATCCAGTGAGAATCAATTTTTGTTAATGATAAAAAGTGGGGGTCCAGTTTGTCTTCTACAGGTCTCCAGCCAGTTCACCCAGCACCATTTGTTAAATAGGGAGTCTTTCCCCCACTGAATATTTTTGATAGGCTTGTTGAAGATCAAATGATGATAAGGAGTTGGGTTCATCTCTTGGTTCTCTATTCTGTTCCATAAATCTACTGCTCTGTTTTTGTGCCAGTACCAAGCTGTTTTGATCACTATAGATTTATAGTAAAGCCCGAAGTCTGGTAGTGATACCTCCTGATTTGTTCTTATTTCTGAGTAACGTATTTGCTATTTGAGGTTTTCTTTGATTCCATATAAAATGAAGTACTATTTTTTCAAGTTCTTTAAAGTATGACAATGGTGCTTTAGTAGTGATTGCATTAAATCTGTAGATTGCTTTGGGTAGTATGGACATTTTAACAATGTTGATTGTTTCCAGGCATGAGCATGGTATGTTTTTCCATTTGTTAACATTTTCAGCTATTTCTTTTCTCAGAGTTTCATAGTTCTCTTTCCAGAGATCTTTCACGTCCTTTGTTAGGTAAATTCCCAGATATTTCATTTTCTTTGGCACTATGGTAAAAGGAATAGAGTCCTTGACTGTTTTTTCAGCTTGACTACTTTTTGCGTTTTTTAAAGGTTCTTGCTTTTTAGTTTTTGTTTTTTTTTCTTGGGTTCTTGTTTTTTTCTTTGTTCCTTTTTAGGGTTTTTGAGTTTGGTTCTTGGGTTTTTCCGGTTTTGGGTTCTTTTCTTCGGCAAGGGGGGGGGTTTTGTTTTCTTTTGCCCTTGGGGTTGATTTTTTAATTTGTTGACTTTTGGTTATTTTAATTTGTTTCCCAATTTTTGTTGGGCTTGTTTTATTCGTTTGCTTTCCGGAAAGGGGTTAAAGGCCGGGGTTTTTTGACCAGGAAGGATTTTTCCGGAGGCTTTTTTTTCCCTTTGCCCTTTTCTTTTTCCTTTTCTTGGGCTTCCCCCTTCCCGGCCACCCCCGGGGGTTTTGGCTTTGCCGGCTTCTTATTTTTTTGGGCCGTTTTTTTTTTTAATTCCCTTGTTTTTTCTTTTTTTTTTTTTTTTCCCCCCCCCCCCCCCCCCCCCCCCTTCTTTTTTTTTTTTTTTTTTTTTTTTTTTTGGCGGTTAGGTTGTTTGTTTTGGCTTCCCAGGGGTTGTTGGGCCTTTTGTTTTGCTTTTTTCCCTTGCCGGTTCCGGCTTCCAGTTGGGTTCGGATTTTTTGGGTTGATTTTCCCCGGCAAGGGGCTTGGGTTGCTTGCGGTTGAGGAGGGGTTGGGGGAGGTTGTTGGGGGCGGGGACCGGGTTGGGGGGGAACCCCGGGGGGGGCCCGGGTTTTGCGGGGGCGGCGGGTTCGGGCCGTTTTTCTTTGCGTTTTTTGCTTTTTTCCTTCCTTTTTTGAAATTTAGTTTTTCTTTCATTTTTTTGTTTTACTTGTTTTGGGACCAGGCGGAACTTCCCGGGGCGGTTGCGGTTGCGGGGCGGGGAGGTTCCCTTCTTGAGGCCTTTGCCGTTGGGTTTCCGGGTTGCCCTTTCCCCTTTTCCGTTGTTGCCCCGTGCCCTGTGCTTTACTGTGTCTCTTTACCCCAGGACACCCTGCTCACAACTACAGTTCAGTCATCGTAGTAGATTTCCCATCCAGAAACACTACTGTCACCACCACCTCGTGCTCAGAGTCTGCTCAGGTCTCACTGACTGTCCCAGTACCATCTTTCCCAGCCCAGCATGCAATGGGTTTGGGTGTTTCCTGTCCCCTCATTGTGCTGGAGATACAGGTTTGGTGTTCTACTTGCCCCATTTGTTTATTTTTGAAAATAAGTAGAAAAATATGGATTTATGTAGGCATGGTTATTGTGTGTCAATCAGAAGTCTGCATTAAAATATTTGGAAATTTAACATTTTTTATCCATCCTTTTAGGTGTTTCATTTTTGGTAGTTCAGACTTTCTGAGTAGACATAGACACAGAAATCTTCCTCCAACAGTGAAATGTATATTGTTCCTTAGTTGCATATTTTATTGGTGACTTTTTACTATGACATAAGGCACCACAATAAACAAACAGATGTCTCTCTGGGTTTTGGAGTATGTTTGAAAGCCAGAACTAAGCCTGGGACTGTTGCACAGTGGGACAAGCATATTATTTCCTGGGTTGATTATTGTCAGATTACATGTCAGGTTTGATTCAAGATATCCTCCTACCAAAACCCTGAGATTCCATTTATTGTCCACCATTTGGTTAGACACATTGGAAAATGTGTCAGAATGAGGGTGTGTAAGGGATCACCACTGTCCTTTCTGTGTTCTGTGGATTCTTTGGGATGTGTTGAGGCAAATATTTCACAGGCTTCTTCGCCACCTGTGAACTCTCCATGGCATCTGCCCATATCTTCGGAGAATTCGATGGATTTTTATTTATTTGCAGGAGTTACTTTTATATTCTGAGCATTGATCATATGTGCCTGGGGAAATAAAAGAGTTTTTAAAGGGAAGTTGTGAGGACTTGCTTCTAATGGAAGCAGGTGCAGTCAGGGCTGAGGAGTGACCAGAGGAGTCACTGCTGAGGGGGGATCTGTGTGGGGACAAAATGCAGAGAATGTCACGTTCCTAAGCACAGACTGTGTTTGCATCCAGGGTATCAGGACGAGGTGTGAGACCGAGAGGCAGAGTGCTGATAATTTACATTCTTTTTCCACAAGAAATCTAGCAGGGTTACTAGGATTAGTATACAGTAACCTGGAGAATAATGAAATTCCTTAATTCTCTAGTGGGTATAAGACAGAATTCCAAAGTCACTAGGACTTGGGGAACATCAAAATCTTTATTTAAACTTTAGTACAATTTAATCGTAAATTACTAAAGGAAATGATTTTGAATATAATTTTTCTTATGGGATACAGCGTAGGGATGTACGGCACACCGCTTGGGTGAAGGAATTAACTGCAACTTGGGACTTCACTTAATAAACGCAAATAATGTATCCTAATCGTATGCACCCTTATGTTCTGAAGTCTCTTTTGGCAACATCATGGAAGAACGCTATCATGTCCTTGGGTTA
>NW_003852437.1:39340-49177 GCF_000181295.1 Otolemur garnettii | reverse complement strand
CTTTGGCTCCTTGTTCTTACATAAGTATGGAACCCTGTAGTCGGGTTATCTGTAGCCCTGGGACTGCCTGTGTCTGCTTTCCAAAATCAAAGCAGAAGAAAAGTGCTCTCCTGCCAAAGTTGCCTTTTCAGTGGGTCACAACCTTAAGGGCAAGAATTCCACTGTGTAGCACCAAGAGACACTGGCTGATAGGTTAAGAAAAAGTGCATAGGATTAGGACGGAAGGATAAAGTCCCTGAGATGTTGAATCTGCAGTATCGTGGTTGTCAGCCTGAGGCCTATGGAGGTGCTGAGCCTTCAAGTCCTGGAGGTCTGGTCTGAACAGCAGGTGGTGAGCAGGCGGTGGCCAGAGGGGACAGGGTAAAGAAGGCTTCACTCACAGAGCTGAGGGAGCCCATTTCCTCTTAAAAAAAGACACAAGCGAGGGAGTCTCATTTCCCTTTAAAAAAAAGACACAAGCGTTAGTTTAGGGATGGGAAAACTCTGGGCCAGTTCTCCTGGGCCGCCTCTTCCCAGTCACTTCCCCTCTCAGATTCCTCCTCACTAAGGGACATGTTTTTGCTATTACCCCCACACATGTTTGCTATTACCCCTGCAGCCTGTACCCACCCTTGCCCAGTTTAAAATTGCAGACTCAGCCCAGGCCCTGCTCCAGCGTGGTTCAAAGGGAGGGGCCTGGCTCCATGCAGCCTTGGGAGCTGGGTGGGGCTGCAGCAAACTTCCTGTCTCCCAGCAGAACCCTGACTCTGAATGTGACTCTCCCCATCTACACCTGGTCTGGCTCAGCTATGACCATGGAACTCCAGCTGCAACTCAGCTCCACTTGTCCTCAGAATCAATTCTGCTCTGAATTGACTCTGGCCTATGACAGGGAGGTCCCACCGGACCTCAGGGCTGAGCTGGCCCAGAGTAGTGAAGTCAAGTGACAGGAGTTTTGCTTCTGTCTCATTCCAGTAGGGGAAGGTCTCATGGAAGGTGCGATGTGGGGGCTCTGGGAGTCCCTTCCTTGTCCTCCCATCTTACCACCTGCCCTACACCCCTCCCAATTCTGCCCACAGTACCTTTTCCTCTTGTAAAACCAGATAACCAGGATGATGATGATGATGATGATGATGATCAGTAGGATGATGCCCACAGCAAGGCCCACATCGAGCTGGGTGTTGGACCTGTTGGCTGTGGGGGTGGGTTGGGTTAACCCTGTGGCCATGGGTCCAAGTGCCTGTTTGGCCTGAGTGGAAGGTGCTGAAATGGAAACATGAGAGTGACAGGCCTTCCAGGCCCCATAACTGAGAAGACACCTTAGCTGCTGCTGCCCCAGGTCTTCCTACAGCTGAAATACCTGCCCTTCTGCTGTGTGGCAGCTGCTGGGACAGGTGGTGGGCTGGGGATGTGGCCTGTCCTCAGGAAGCTCCCATACTGCTGAAGGAAGCAAGGGTGACCACACAACCCATCCCCCTTTCCTGGCAGAACAGGAGGTGATGCCTGAGGCTGGGGCAGGGAAGGCCTTGGGAGCTGGCATGAGAGGAGGTTTTGAAGGATTTCCAGAAACACACCAGGAGAGAGGAAAGGAGAAGTGATTCTTGCAGGAGGGAACAGGCAGATCAAAGGGCTGGAATCATAAGGATGCCCAGAGTTTTGAGCCTATTTAGAAAATTACCATGAACAGACCAAAAGTATGTACAGTGAGCAAGAGAGTTAGGACATGAGAGGGGAAAAAAGACGGTGATGTCAGTAATGTCATTATCCCCCCCAAGAAGAACCCACCACGAGTGGATCTTTTTGTACCTGTGCACACACACAGTCTCACACCCTGGTGATCAGATCTCACCTCCAGAGAGGGAGCCTGTTTAGTGTTCTCACTCACCTGCTGGCTGCTGCATTTTCTCCAAAAGCTTTGAGGAGGTGTCAAGCCACCTCCTGCAGTCTCCCAGGGAGATTTTAGAGAGGAACTTTGTCATTTCCCTGTTGTTCTCCCACTTCTTCTGCATCTCTGTGGCTGCATCATGAAGCAGTGTCCATGTTTTATTCTCTGAGTTAAAGCGGAGGAGTATCTGTCCCTTGAGTCCAAACAGCCAGAATGCAGTGGTGCTTCCATTGGCTTCACGCTGACAGCACATTCTCACCGGCCAAGTGAGAGAGTCTACCCCCATGGGAAATTAATCAGGTCTGGCCTTGAAAGTCCTGTGCCCTCCCCCGTCCCTTCCTGTCTCCTGGTTGAGTTCACTCTGCCACATCTTGGACTTGCTTCTGGATCTCTTGGGTCAGACATTCCCTCCCCCCCTTTTATTTTTTGCAATTTTTCTTGGCTGGGGCTGGGTTTGAACCCACCACCTCTGGCACATGGGGCCAGTGCCCTACTCCTTTGAGCCATAGGTACTGCCCATCGATTTTTTTTTTTTTTTTTTTTTGAGCCAGGGCTGGGCTTGAACTTGCCACCCCTGGTATATGGGGCTGACACCTTACTCCTTTGAACCATAGGTGCCACCCCCCTTTTCTTTACATGAAAGCAAAAATGCCTGTAAATACCGTAGTACCTGCTCTCTGATGCCCTAGGCCCCTTTAAACTTACTGGGTGAGAAGTTCCGCAGTTGAATTTCAAGCAGTTCCATTGTGAAGGACTCCATCACATTTCTCAGTGTTTCTATCTGTTCTTCCAAGGCCTTTGTGCCATTGATTTCCTTTCCCAGGGGACCAGAGAGTTCAGTGGTCTTGTTACCACAGTGATAGCAGAGAAAGAACATATTATCGATCTGGCCTCGAACTTCACACCGCCCTGGTCCAGATTGGAATTTAGGAGTGATGGTGAAATCATAGCAAAGAGAGTAATTTTCTGTAGAAGAGAAAGTCAGTGTGAGGTGAGTGGGGACAAAGGGACCCATACACACTCCCCAATCCTCTGTGACAGTAAGAGACTCCCTCTGAAGGGCTGGGCTGGCTGAGCCAGGATTGGCCTTCCCGGGTAGTCCCAACACCAGATCAGGACCAGGGCCCCTCCCTTGCTGGAGCAGGAGGGAGGTCTGTGCCTGGCAAGAAAGCATATGTGCCCAGACATGTCCCATCTCCACTCTGCACACATAGGTCATCACGGGACCTTGTCAGGGAGGTGTCCACCTGCTATGGGAGGAGAGGCCTGGGTGTCAGAGCACCCTCAGTAGCAGCACACGCGGGTGTAAAGGGGAAGAGTGGAAGGGCTACCCTGGGGATGCTAGGGCAGGCTGGGCCGGATGAATACTTGGTATGAGTTTAATAAGGAGAGTAAATCATCATGGGTCACAGGCTTTACCAGGTTGGCACAGCTCCTGGTGTGATGCTTATCTGCTATGAGGACATGTTGGTGGAACCTTGGACAAAGGTGTGGTCCATAGGGCATGAAATAGAAAACCCAGGACTTGTAAGGCAGGTGGAGAGGAGGGGACCAAAGGGCTGAGGGCAGGTCACATGCTGAGTGGATGGGTATGAAATCCCAGAAAAATGTCCAGACCGCTGTGGTCGGTAGGAAAGCCTGGGGGCCGCTTGCCTACTGAGCACAAAAAGAAAGCACAGTGAGAAGGGCCTGGGCCCGTGGAGCAGCTCAGTGAGACCTGTTGCTGAAAGCCACACTGGGCACTAGGATATGGTGTTCCTGAAATGGCTCCTAGTGGGGACAGGGATGAAAAATCCTGGAATAATGTGAGTCCCTCCACTGTCAGAACCAAGGAGAGTGCAGTGATAGAAATGATTGGAAAGCCAGAGAGGGCTATGCCATGGCTAACGGAACACAGGGGTGCAAGAGGTGGAATCGAGGCAGTCAACCCAGATGCTGCTGGATTTAAATGATTACAACAGGCTCAGTGCCCATAGCTCAGTGAGTAGGGCGCTGGCCATATACACTGAAACTGGTGGGTTTGAGTCTGGCCAGGCCCTGTGAAACAACAGTGACAACAACCACCAAAAAATAGCTGGCGTTGTGGCGGGCGCCTATAGTCCCAGCTACTCGGGAGGCTGAAGCAAGAGAATCACTGCAGCCCAAGAATTTTGATGTAGCTGTGAGCTGTGATGTCACAGCACTCTACCCAGGGTGACATAGTGAAACTCTGTCTCAAAATAAATAAATAAATAAATAAATAATTACAACAAACACACAACACAGAATGGATGATCAGGAGGCTGAAAGCAGCCACGCCAGGAAAAAAACAGGCTCTTCTGCCTAGTTGGCAGAACTGAGCCACTGCTTAGGCCTGGAACCCATTACAGAAGGAGAGCCCAGGGTCCTAGGACAGCCCTATATCCCCCCAGCAGGACAACAGCTCCTTCAGCCTTCCCCACAGAGCCATCTGCGCCTTCCCTCTGGTAATTGTACATGGGAATCCAGGAATACCCTGACCTTCCTACTGGATAGTGTGTATGACCTCTTGCTCTGGGACTGAGGCATGATCTTGCCCCTGTGACTGATGAGGCACCTTGGGCAAGGTAATGGACGGACACCTGTTCTAAGTCCTGCTCAGTGGGAGTCCCACTCAGAGGTCATTTCCCATTCCCTGGATTTGTATCAGGAATGGACAGCCTTATAGTTAATACAGGAATATCTTAGACTTTGCAAGCCAGGTGCACTCTCCTGCAGCCACTCAACTCTGCTCTTATAGCTTGAAAGCAGCCACAGACAGGATGGGAATGAATGAGTATGCCTGTGCCTCTCCCTAGGGCAGTGGTTCTCAACCTTCCTAATGCCATGGCCCTTTAATCCAGTTTCTGTGGGTTGTGACCTACAGGTTGAGAACTGCTGCCCTAGGGCTATGTGTCCAGAGACACCTCAGATCCTGGCAGCAGCTGTGCTTGAGACAGGAACTTTGTGGAGTTCGTGGCAATTCCTAGTTGTAGAATCATGACATGGACACCTAGTTCTGAGAAGCAAGCCCCTCCCACTTGCAGCAGGGAAGTCTCACCACTCACAGTGGCTCTGGTATGGTTGGGCCCTGAGAGAGACAGGGCCTCCAGCCATGGGTTACCCATGCTCAGGCAGCCTCAGAGCTGCCCATCACAGCATGGGCTCCTCACCCACCAGGTAACTCTGAGATAGGCCCAGCAGTGGCTGGACAAAGGTGGGCTTCCTGGGATTGGCAGGAGTAGGACCCAGAGAACAAAGAAACACCACAAGCAGGTGCCCTGGCCACCCCACCGTTGTCTCAGGACTTCCCCAGGGCTCACACCTGTGGCTGCACCCAGAGAGTGTCTCTTGGCCCACACTGACCAGGAAGCCAGAGCAAAGCTGGGAGCAGTCGGCCCTAAACCATAGGACCCACAGTCCCATCACATCCCCCACCCAAAAGCCTCAGGCAGGGAAGGACCTGCTTCTGCCTCTTCACCTAGCAGCTGAGACCTGACACCCTGGGGATGGGGCACCAATCCCTGGGACCCTGTGTGTATTCAAATCTCGGGCCAAAAAAACAAGGACAGTGGCCTTATCTGGTCTCCCTTTTGTCCTTAGGTTGTCTTTGCCTTCTCTGGCTCTGTGCAGGGAGGAAAGGGTGCACTACCTGGCCTAAAGGGAACCCTGTGCTGACTCCTATCTGAGGAGGGCCTATTCCATATGATGCTGTCTCCCCAGTAGACAGAGTAGTTGGTGTGGGACCCCAGGGCAGACGTGGGTGCCTCTACTCACCAGCATCCCTGGGTTCATACTGGGAGGATAGAAGCTTCCCATCCCTCCCACTTTAGGTCTGTGGCCAGGAGGCAACTTGTTTGGTGAGCGTGTCCCCGGTAAGGGGGCCAAGGTGCTAGTTGGTTGGTGGTCCGTGGATAGAGAGGTAAGGGAGGCCTGCTCAGTGATAGACTGGCCGAGAGGGGGAGGAAAGGGGCGTGACCCGGGCAACTGGATAACGAATATGGAGGTCGATCAGGAGTGGGGAAAGGGTATGGTTGTGGTAGTGGGTTTGATGGGGTTGAAAGTGGCTGGTGAACGAAGGCGACATCCTGGAGCACAGGCGGGGGAAGTTCAAAGTGCAAGCTCGGGGGTGCGTGAGGGTGAGTGTGGACAGTTTGTTGAGAGCAGAACAGGGCCAGGAAGTCTGTGGTCGCGCTTCTGAGGGATCCCCCACCCTGTGCCTCACCTCACCTCTATCAGGGTCCCTAGTGGCTTTGGCTTCCCCAGGACAGGGAGGACAGTGGCCCAGCTTCCTCTGAAATCCCCGCACTCTCTCCCCTCCCCCCACGACGGTACTTGTTAGCTCCGCTCACCGTACCCCAGCGGAACCGGAATCTGCGGCCAAGCGCCGGGGTCTCCAGCCGCGCGCACTCCGGAGAGCTCGGTCCGGGCCTTCCTGAAGCCGGGCCCTCATTTGGTACAAGTGATCCCCCTTCGTTCTCTCCTTGCCCACCTCCAGCAGTCCAAGGCCCTGACTTGTCACCTCCCCGTCGGTCCAAGGCTCCCTCTTGTTACACCGCTTCTATTCAAAACCCTTCCCTGTCACCTCCCTTAGGTCCAAGGCCCCCCTTGTTACCCACTTTTGCCCAGAACCCCTTCTTGTCCCTCCCCTTCGGTTCAAAGCCGGCCCCTCCCGCCCCGGCGCGTTTGCCCCGGACTCTGCGCCAGACCCACCCCGTACTCACCCGCCCGGCCGGCCCAGGCCGACACAGGCAGCAGAAGCAGAAGAGGAACCATGAGACCCAACTCGGAGCCCGCTACTAGTGCCATTGGACCCGACTGCCAGATCGCAGTGGAGATCCGGATGCAGCCGGTAAGATGAATGGTGGAGGAAAGCCGCGAGTCTCAATTTTATTCCTCCCGGGACGGGGTTGCTCCACCCAACACGGTCACGTGAGGCGTTTCCCGGCTCCCTCGCTGCCACCCACCCCTTCTGAGAGCTCCGTCCCTTGCCTCCCGGCCCCGACCCTGTCCTGTTTTCACTCTCCCAGTCAGTGGCACTACTTTCCTTAAGAGGCACCAGGTTCCTGCCTCCTGCACGCCCCAGCCTCAATCAAATGGGTTGACTTCAGCAGTTACCTACCCTAGCAGCAAAAACATCTTTTCTAGAACATTCTATCCTGAAGGAGCCCAAGACCTGTGGTAAACTAAAGTTACTTCCCCTTGGAAAAAATGTTGAGAGCTCCCGATCCCGCAAGCAAATTTCCAGGTTTTGGAGGACAGTGTTGCTGCCACCACCTTCAGGTCTCTGAGAGTCACAGCCTTCCCTTGGGTCCCCTCTTCCAAGGGCCCCTTCAGCTTTCTAGACCCCTTCACTGTCACACTCTCCAGTGAAGAGTGTCTTGGCCATCCACTCACCTGGTGACAGTAAAATGGTCATCTGCTGAGTCTGAAAAAGAATCTTGAGGTGGCACCTGTAGCTCAAAGGAGTAGGATGCCAGCCTCCTATAAGGAGGTGGTGGGTTCAAATCTGGCCCCAGCCAAAAACTGAAAAAAAAAAAAAAAGAAAGAAAGAAAGAAAAGAAAAGAAAAGAAAAAGAATCCTGCATGGTAATCAATGGGTTCTGGTCTTCCTGGTTTATTTCACCCCCTTCACAGAACCCAAGTGTGGTGAAGAGGCTGTGCACTGGGTGTAGGGCTGCACCTGTCCTCACGGTGGGCCTGGCGTTTGCTGCCCAGAGGGAAGGCAGGACTGGTGACCCAAATAGGGAACTGCAGTGAGGCCTTAGCCTACCCCAGGACAGGGTTGCTCAAGTTTTCTCCATATTTACCCTGTTTTCGTAGCATTTGTCAGTTTCCAGGTGTGGAAACTGATGCACAGAAAGTCATCAAACTTGTGGAAGAATATTTGGCCCAAATTTCATGGGGGCTTCTGTTCCTAAACATCTGATCTGGGGCGGCACCTGTGGCTCAGTGGGTACGGTGCCGGCCCCATATACCGAGGGTGACGGGTTCAAACCCGGCCTGGCCAAACTGCAACCAAAAACAGCTGGGTGTTGTGGTGGGCACCTGTAGTCCCAGCTACTCGGGAGGCTGAGGCAAGAGAATCACCTAAGCCCAGGATTTGGGGGTTGCTGTGAGCTGTGTGACGCCATGGCACTCTACTGAGGGCCCTGAAGTGAGACTCTGTATCAAAAAAAAAAAACCAAAAACATCTGATCTGGAGCTCACACGTACTAAATCCCCTACGGGCATATTCTGCTCTCTCTGGGTCAGGTCTGAGTCCGAGTCTCTGTGTATGTATACTCACACACTCAGGGTGAGGCTGAAGTGGCCTGGTGTCCACAGAGGTCTACCCTGTTCTCACTGGGTCAAACTTCCCAGGGCCCTAATGCCAGCCTCTGCCTCCCTCCTGGTCTCCCAGTGACTGGGCCACTTGCCCAGCCTTATGGGTGTGGGCCATCAGGCCCTTCACTATGGCCTCCTACAAGGGACCCACCAGGCTATTGCGCCCAGCTCCATGTGTGGGTGACTTTGCTCGAGCAGAGATCCTGGGATCCATTCAGCTCCCCCCTAGTCATGTCTGAGTCCCACTTCCCATGTCTTGGTGTGCTCCCTACCTCTCTTCATAGGACCTCCTGGATGCCTCCCTCCTTTAGTGTCTCGGGCCTCAATCACCTGTACTCCTGTGTACCTGGCAATTCCCAGAGTGGCTGCCATCCCGTGTCCCTGTCCTCCAGGAGAGACAGGCCCTGTGCTTGGTCCAGGCCTGTTCCTCTTTTTCCCACAGGCTCAGGACAGTGGAGTGCATCATCACTGGGTGCTGGACCCCCACAAGCAGACTGTGAAGGAGGAGGCCTTAGTCTCCTTCCTCACTGGATATGGAAAGTGCTCCACGGATGGGGGCAGAGAGGGCCTCGGGGCTTGGCCTGTCCTCACTCTGGGCCTGAAGCTCCTCAGTTCCAGGGGCTACTGCTCTTGCCCCAGCTCCGTGTCTGTCCACAGTCCCAGGTGTCTCCATAATGAGGGTGTGATAAAGATTCCTCAGCTGTGGAGGGACAGTGATGAGCTGAGCGAGGACGGGGCTGAAGCCACAGACTCAGGTGAGTCTGACCATGGATGGCTGTGATGTAAAGTGAACCCCACAGGCAAGAAGAACAAACCTCCCTCAGCTCCTGTTCTCCGTGGCAATTCAATCTGTCCCATAATTGAGTCTCATCTCTGTTTTAGAGCACGTGTTTAAAAAGGATGAAGGGACACATTCTACTTTCAAAATGTCATAAATTGCTAAGAATACACATACATAGTGTCCTGTCACAGGGTGAAGCACTCTGACTGTGGGCTCAGGACACACAGAGGGGGCGATCATTTTATCCTAGAAAAATTCTATATGATGTGTCAACTCAGCAGGTGCTTTGGATGAGAAAAGCACTTAAACTGATGAACTTGGAGTAAATTGCTTCTCATGATATGCTGGACTTGATCTAATCAGTTAAGGTCTTGAAGAGAACTAAAACACTGGCCATTCTGGATCAGAAGGAATTCTCCAGAAGATGCCTTCATGCTGCGTGTGCCCCATGCACTCTCCTGGGTCTCCAGCCTGACAGCCCACACTGCATTGTGGACTCGCCAGCCTCACAGTGCTGTCTGTGATCCAATTACGTACAATAAATCTCCCTCTCTTTGTCTCTGTCTCTCTCTGTGTATGTATACACACACACACACACTCACACACTCAGATCCTATTGTTCCCATTTCTCTGGAGAACACTGACCAAAGAGGAAGGTAAGGGAGACTTACTTGGGGTAGTATTTGTGCCCACCTTTAAGTTTGGTCCTTAGGAAGTGGGAAAAGGATAGCTGGTAAGAATATGCCCAAACAGAAAGCCTAGAGACACAAAGGTAGGACCAAGGGGCAGACAGGATGGTGACCTTAGGGGACTGGAGAGGAAGAGACAACAGGAGGTGAGATGAGATGGGGAGGAGGTGTGGGAAATT
>NW_003852437.1:16808-17694 GCF_000181295.1 Otolemur garnettii | reverse complement strand
CCACCCTGCTGGTACCCTGGGGTCAACACTGAAAGTGCATTATTAACTATCAGGGCATCCTGGGAGGGAGCATCATGGGAGTGAGCACTGAATTTGCTACCATGAGAGTACTCATAGGGGCAGAAGCCATTAGAACATTGTGAGATGTTACTGTTTGTATCAATTAAGAGAATACTGTCAAGCTAAGGGTTGTAATAGAAAGCTAACATGAGTTTTTTGCTGTCTCAGCTTTTCCTGGGCTGAACATGGAATCTTGTGCCCTAACTAGTGAGTGCATTTTGGAAATCTTATGACCTGCCAGCTCAGCTTTCTCATAGTATACCTTGTTCCTCAGACTGTAGGAATGTTAATTGTAGCATGCTGTGATCTTTGTTTTTAATCTGGCTTTGAACATAGCACAGGTGAGTTGAATAGCACAAGCTGGATTACTGGACAGACAAAGCAATCTCCTGTTACAGGGTAGGCCTTGCATTTGCACATGTGTACATAAGTAGCATGTATTTATGTATAAATAATGAATGACAGAGATGGTAGTGATCATTTTTTGCCCTGAAAGGGCTTCCACATCAGTAATAACCGGTATCCATTCTGGAAAACGCATCAAAGACCCCACCCCTGGCTTCGTAGCCCCCTCCTTTGGGGTGTGTCACCCTGGGACAGACAGCTGGACATGTTCCTGCTATGGGCAGTCAAGGAACACTTCAGAAAGCTGGGAGAGGTGCATTCAGAACAGCTGAAGCAAGGCTGGGAACTGACTGTACATAGTGCTACGCCAGGAGTGCAATATACTTATTAAATGACACGATTATTTCACGGAAGCCTTAGAGCTCTCTGCTTCATCTAAGAAACGACGACCAAAAACAATGTTTTAATATGCAGCAATGTA
>NW_003852437.1:10131-12781 GCF_000181295.1 Otolemur garnettii | reverse complement strand
TGAGGGAAGCAAGGGTGACCACACAAGCCATTCCCCTTTCCTGGCAGAAGAGGAGGTGATACCTGAGGGTGGGGCAGGGAAGGCCTTGGGAGCTGGCATGAGAGGAGGTTATGAAGGACTTTCAGAAACACACCAGGAGAGAGGAGAGGAGAAGTGATTCTAGCAGGAGGGAACAGGCAGGCCAAAGAGCTGGAAACACAAGGATGCCCAGAGTTTTGAGATTTAGAAAACCACCATGAATGGACCAAAAGTATGTGCAGTGAGAAAGAGTCAGGGGGTGAGAGGGGAAAAAGGCAGGGTGACCTGAGAAATGTCATTACACCCCATGAACAACCTACCCTCGGTGGACCATATTTGCACACCCCTGCACACACACTGAGTCCCTGTCTCAATGCTCAGGGAATGAGATCTCAGGTCCAGAGAGCTAGCACATTTAGTGTTCTCGGTTACCTCTGAACTGTGGCATTTTCTCCCAATGCCTCAGGAAGTTGGTGAGCCAACTCTTGCAGTCTCCCATCGAGGTGAAATAGAAGAACCGAGTCACATCCGGGTCGTGCTCCCACTTCTCTTTCATCTGTTCGGCTCCAGCATAATGCACTTTCCATGTTCTATTTTCTGCTTCAAATGTGAGGAACGTCTCTTCAGTGGAGCCAAAGTCCCAGGATCCGGTGGTGTGTCCATTCGCTTTGTGCTGGCAAGACATTTTGACCTGCAGAATGAGAGGGTCTGCCCCGTGGGAGAGCAGTTAGGCCTGGGCTTGCCAGATCCTGTGCCCCAGCCTCTCCCCTCTCTCTCTCCTGACCCTGCTGTCTTTGCCACATGGTGGACTTGCCCTGGACCTACTGCGTCAGATCAATGGCCCCTTTCCCTCTTCTGTTTTCATGAAAGCAACAAATGCCTGCCACCTGCTGCAGAACTGCTCTCTGCTGCCCTGGGTTTTCCAACTTACTGCTAATTGGGAAATCCTCCAGTAGATTGGCAAGGAGTTCCTTTGTGAGTTCTTCTGCCATGTTGTGTACGGTTTCTATCTGTTCACGCCAGGTCTTTGTGTCACATATTGCCTGTCCCAGGGTACCAAGGGGTTCAGCAGTATTGTTGCCACAGTTGTAGAGAAGAAAAGTCATTTTATCTACCTGGCTTGAACCTTACAACACTGCTGTGGCTGATTCTCGATTTGGGAGTGAAGGTGAAGGTATAGCAAAGAGAGTGAGTTTCTGCGGAGGAGAAAGTCAGGTAAGGGGGGAATGGGGACAGAGGGACTTCTAGACACTACTCTCCCCCATACCCACACATACCCACATGCTCAGGTAACAAGATCTCAGGTCCAGAGAGCTAGCACATTTAGTGTTCTCTGTCACCTTTGTGCTGTGGCATTTTCTCCCAATGCATCTAGAAGTTGGTGAGCCAACTCTTGCAGTCTCCCATCGAGGTGATATAGAAGAACTGAGTCACGTCTGTGTTGTGCTCAAACTTCTCTTTCATCTATTCACTGTCCCACCCCCACTGAGATAGTAAGAGACTCCCTCTGAAGGGCAGGCCTGGGCTGGTCAGGCCAGGTTTGGCCTTCCTGGATCATCCCCTAGGTCAGGGCCAGGGCTCCTCCCTTACTTGAGCAGGAGGAGGGGAAGTCTGTGCCTGGCAAGAAAGCCCATGTGCTCAGACATGTCTCCCCTCCACTCTGCACACATAGGTCAGCACGGGACCTTTCCTGGGAGGTGTCCGCCTGCTATGGGAGGAGAGGCCTGGGTGCCAGAGCACCCTCAGTAGCAGCACATGTGGGTGCAGGAGGGGGAGAGTAGAGTGATTGTCTTGGGCATGATGGAGTAGGCTCGGTGGGGTGAAGACCTGATCAAATGGACATTTTAACAATGTTGATTGTTTCCAGGCATGAGCGTGGTATGTTTTTCCATTTGTTAACATCTTCAGCTATTTCTTTTCTCAGAGTTTCATAGTTCTCTTTCTAGAGATCTTTCACGTCCTTTGTTAGGTAAATTCCCAGATATTTCATTTTCTTTGGCACTACTGTACAAGGAATAGAGTCCTTGACTGTTTTTTCAGCTTGACTATTGTTGACGTATATAAAAGCTACTGACTTGTAAGTGTTGATTCTGTATCCTGAGATACTGCTGTATTCCTTGATCACTTCTAAGAGTTTTGAAGTTGAGTCCTGGGATTTTCCAGCTATAGGATCATGTCATCAGCAAAGAGGGAGAGTTTGATCTCCTCTGACCCTGGAGATGAATATTTAAATTGGTGAACTTTGAGTAATGTAAATTGCTTCCCAAATTATGGTGGGCCTGATCTAATCAGTTGACTTACAGAAAAGAGCTAAAAGACAGGGCTTTTTGAACAAGAAAGAATTGTCCAGAAGACTGTGTTTCACATTGCACCTGTACTATTCCCTCTCCTGGGCATCCACCCTCCCCGCCAACACCAGAGAGTTTGGACTTGCCAGCCTCATAATTGTGTGAGCCAGTTTCTTATATAAATCCCCTGGTTCTTACTGTCTCTCTCTGTGTACACACACACACACACACACACACATACTCTCTCTCTCTCTTTCTCTCTGTCTCTGGCAGGTAAGATAGTTGCTCTAGCATCACAAGAGCTGCTGAGCCCTTTGCTGTGACTCTGTCCCCTGCCAGCTCCA
>NW_003852437.1:0-9572 GCF_000181295.1 Otolemur garnettii | reverse complement strand
ATGCAATGGGTTTGGGTGTTTCCTGTCCCCTCATTGTGCTGGAGATACAGGTTTGGTGTTCTACTTGCCCCATTTGTTTATTTTTGAAAATAAGTAGAAAAATATGGATTTATGTAGGCATGGTTATTGTGTGTCAATCAGAAGTCTGCATTAAAATATTTGGAAATTTAACATTTTTTATCCATCCATTTAGGTGTTTCATTTTTGGTAGTTCAGACTTTCTGAGTAGACATAGACACAGAAATCTTCCTCCAACAGTGAAATGTATATTGTTCCTTAGTTGCATATTTTATTGGTGACTTTTTACTATGACATAAGGCACCACAATAAACAAACAGATGTCTCTCTGGGTTTTGGAGTATGTTTGAAAGCCAGAACTAAGCCTGGGACTGTTGCACAGTGGGACAAGCATATTATTTCCTGGGTTGATTATTGTCAGATTACATGTCAGGTTTGATTCAAGATATCCTCCTACCAAAACCCTGAGATTCCATTTATTGTCCACCATTTGGTTAGACACATTGGAAAATGTGTCAGAATGAGGGTGTGTAAGGGATCACCACTGTCCTTTCTGTGTTCTGTGGATTCTTTGGGATGTGTTGAGGCAAATATTTCACAGGCTTCTTCGCCACCTGTGAACTCTCCATGGCATCTGCCCATATCTTCGGAGAATTCGATGGATTTTTATTTATTTGCAGGAGTTACTTTTATATTCTGAGCATTGATCATATGTGCCTGGGGAAATAAAAGAGTTTTTAAAGGGAAGTTGTGAGGACTTGCTTCTAATGGAAGCAGGTGCAGTCAGGGCTGAGGAGTGACCAGAGGAGTCACTGCTGAGGGGGGATCTGTGTGGGGACAAAATGCAGAGAATGTCACGTTCCTAAGCACAGACTGTGTTTGCATCCAGGGTATCAGGACGAGGTGTGAGACCGAGAGGCAGAGTGCTGATAATTTACATTCTTTTTCCACAAGAAATCTAGCAGGGTTACTAGGATTAGTATACAGTAACCTGGAGAATAATGAAATTCCTTAATTCTCTAGTGGGTATAAGACAGAATTCCAAAGTCACTAGGACTTGGGGAACATCAAAATCTTTATTTAAACTTTAGTACAATTTAATCGTAAATTACTAAAGGAAATGATTTTGAATATAATTTTTCTTATGGGATACAGCGTAGGGATGTACGGCACACCGCCTGGGTGAAGGAATTAACTGCAACTTGGGACTTCACTGAATAAACGCAAATAATGTATCCTAATCGTATGCACCCTTATGTTCTGAAGTCTCTTTTGGCAACATCATGGAAGAACGCTATCATGTCCTTGGGTTACAGAACAGATACCTTCCCGAGAACGTCTTTAGGTCAAATCATAACCTATTTCAATAACGAATCTACTACGCTGCTTACTAATAATTGATGCTTTCATCAGAGCACTGTCCTTCACATGATCCATTATTCTCATTTCATCATTTATAAATGTTCCCACAGCCAAGTAACTGAAGCCTGACACTTTCCTAGTAACAACAACGATGATGGTGTCTGGCCTGTGCCAAACGCTTAATTCTTTCTACTCTCGTTTCCGCTGTAACCAGCTTTGCTAACTGCAGGCTCAGCTGGACCTGCAGTGAACGTTCGCTTTGGAGGCTCCATCCTACGGGCAAATACAGACTCACTCGTCCCCCAGAGAGGTCAAGATGAAAGTGAGGTTATTCGGAAATAAGCGAGGAGACCAGCTCCAGTGTGAGGATTCTACCAACCCCACTGGGCTGATTTGTCTATAGACGTGGAATAGACGAATTCCTAAATTATTAACTTCATTAGGAAAGTATAAGTTCCCCTCATGGGGACCTTTGGCTCCTTGTTCTTACATAAGTATGGAACCCTGTAGTCGGGTTATCTGTAGCCCTGGGACTGCCTGTGTCTGCTTTCCAAAATCAAAGCAGAAGAAAAGTGCTCTCCTGCCAAAGTTGCCTTTTCAGTGGGTCACAACCTTAAGGGCAAGAATTCCACTGTGTAGCACCAAGAGACACTGGCTGATAGGTTAAGAAAAAGTGCATAGGATTAGGACGGAAGGATAAAGTCCCTGAGATGTTGAATCTGCAGTATCGTGGTTGTCAGCCTGAGGCCTATGGAGGTGCTGAGCCTTCAAGTCCTGGAGGTCTGGTCTGAACAGCAGGTGGTGAGCAGGCGGTGGCCAGAGGGGACAGGGTAAAGAAGGCTTCACTCACAGAGCTGAGGGAGCCCATTTCCTCTTAAAAAAAGACACAAGCGAGGGAGTCTCATTTCCCTTTAAAAAAAAGACACAAGCGTTAGTTTAGGGATGGGAAAACTCTGGGCCAGTTCTCCTGGGCCGCCTCTTCCCAGTCACTTCCCCTCTCAGATTCCTCCTCACTAAGGGACATGTTTTTGCTATTACCCCCACACTGGCCCCTGCAGCCTGTACCCACCCTTGCCCAGTTTAAAATTGCAGACTCAGCCCAGGCCCAGCCCTAGCCACGTTCAAAGGGAGGGGCCTGGCTCCATGCAGCCTTGGGAGCTGGGTGGGGCTGCAGCAAACTTCCTGTCTCCCAGCAGAACCCTGACTCTGAATATGACTCTCCCCATCTACACCTGGTCTGGCTCAGCTGTGACCAGGGAACTCCAGCTGCAACTCAGCTCCACCTGTCCTCAGAGTCAATTCTGCTCTGAATTGACTCTGGCCTATGACAGGGAGGTCTCACCGGAACTCAGGGCTGAGCTGGCCCAGAGTAGTGAAGTCAAGTGACAGGAGTTTTACTTCTGTCTCATTCCAGTAGGGGAAGGTCTCATGGAAGGTGCTATGTGGGGGCTCTGGGAGTCCCTTCCTTGTCTTCCCATCTTACCACCTGCCCTACACCCCTCCCAATTCTGCCCACAGTACCTTTTCCTCATGGCATACTAGAAAATCAGTAGGATGATGATCACTAGGATGATGATCAGTAGGATGATGCCCACAGGAAGGCCCACAGAGAGCTGGATATTGGACGTGTTGGCTATGGGGATGGGTCGGGCTAACGCTGTGGCCATGGGTCCAAGTGTCTGTTTGGCCTGAGTGGAAGGTGCTGAAATGGAAACATGAGAGTGACAGGCCTTCCAGGCCCCATAACTGAGAAGACACCTTAGCTGCTGCTGCCCCAGGTCTTCCTACAGCTGAAATACCTGCCCTTCTGCTGTGTGGCAGCTGCTGGGACAGGTGGTGGGCTGGGGATGTGGCCTGTCCTCAGGAAGCTCCCATACTGCTGAAGGAAGCAAGGGTGACCACACAACCCATCACAGGAGGTGATGCCTGAGGGTGGGGCAGGGAAGGCCTTGGGAGCTGGCATGAGAGGAGGTTTTGAAGGATTTCCAGAAACAGACCAGGACAGAGGAAAGAAGTGATTCTTGCAGGAGGGAACAGGCAGATCAAAGGGCTGGAATTAAGGATGCCCAGAGTTTTGAGCCTATTTAGAAAATTACCATGAACAGACCAAAAGTATGTATAGTGAGCAAGAGAGTTAGGACATGAGAGGGGAAAAAAGACGGTGACGTGAGTAATGTCATTATCCCCCCAAGAAGAACCCACCACGAGTGGATCATTTTGCACCTGTGCACACACATAGTCTCACACTCTGGTGATCAGATCTCACCTCCAGAGAGGGAGCCTGTTTAGTGTTCTCACTCACCTGCTGGCTGCTGCATTTTCTCCAAAAGCTTTGAGATAACCTCAAGCCAACTCTTGCAGTCTCCCAGGGAGATTTTAGAGAGGAATTCTGTCATTTCCCTGTCATTCTCCCACTTCTTCTGCATCTCTGTGGCTGTATCATGAAGCAGTGTCCATGTTTTATTCTCTGAGTTAAGGCGGAGGAGTATCTTTCCCTCGAGTATAAAAAGCCAGAATGCAGTGGTGCTTCCATCGGCTTCACGCTGACAGCACATTCTCACCTGCCAAGTGAGAGAGTCTACCCCCATGGGAAATTAATCAGGTCTGGCCTTGAAAGTCCTGTGCCCTCCCCTGTCCCTTCCTGTCTCCTGGTTGAGTTCACTCTGCCACATCATGGACTTGCTCCTGGATCTCTTGGGTCAGACATTCACTCCCTCCCCCCTTTTTTACATGACAGTAAAAAATGCCTGTAAATACCATAGTACCTGCTCTCTGGTGCCCTAGGCCCCTTTAAACTTACCACTGGGTGTGTAGTTCTGCAGTTGAATATCAAGTAGTTTCTTCCTGAGGAACTCCACCACACTTCTCAGTGTTTCATTCTGTTGTCGCGAGGCCTCTGTGCCATTGATTTCCTTTCCCAGGGGACCAGAGAGTTCAAGGGTCTTGTTACCACAGTAATAGTGGAAAAATGGCTTTTCATTGATCTGGCCTTGAATTTTACACCACCCTGGTTCAGATCCGGATTTAGGAGTGATGGTGAAATCATAGCAAAGAGAGTAATTTTCTGTGGAAGAGAAAGTCAGTGTGAGGTGAGTGGGGAGAAAGGGACCCATACACACTCCCCAATCCTCTGTGACAGTAAGAGACTCCCTCTGAAGGGCTGGGCTCACTGACCCAGGATTGGCCTTCCCGGGTAGTCCCAACACCAGATCAGGACCAGGGCCCCTCCCTTGCTGGAGTAGGAGGGAGGTCTGTGCCTGGCAAGAAAGCATATGTGCCCAGACATGTCCCATCTCCACTCTGCACACACAGGTCAGCATGGGACCTTGTCAGGGAGGTGTCTGCCTGCTATGGGAGGAGAGGCCCAGGTGTCAGAGCACCCTCAGTAGCAGCACACGTGGGTGTAAGGGGGAAGAGTGGAAGGGCTACCCTGGGGATGCTAGGGCAGGCAGGGCCGGATGAACACTTGATATGAGTTTGATAAGGAGAGTGAATTGTCATGGGTCACAGGCTTTACCAGGTTGGCACAGCCCCTGGCATGATGCTCATCTGCTATGTGGACGTGTTGGTGGAACCTTGGACAAAGGTGTGTGGTCCACAGGGCATGAAATAGAAAATCTAGGACTTATAGGGTAGGTGGAGAGGAGGGGACCAAAGGGCTAAGGGTGGATGGATATGAAATCCCAGAAAAATGTCCAGACCACTGTGATTGGTAGGAAAGCCTGGGGGCCGCTCGCCTACTGAGCACAAAAAGAACGCACAGTGAGAAGGGCCTGCTCCATGAAGCAGCTCAGTGAGACCTGTTAATGAAGGCCACGCCAGGCACTAGGATATGGTGTTCCTGAAATAGCTCCTAGTGGGGACAGGGATGAAAAATCCTGGAATAATGTGAGTCCCTCCACTGTCAGAACCAAGGAGAGTGCAGTGATAGAAATGATTGGAAAGCCAGAGAGGGCTATGCCATGGCTAACGGAACACAGGGGTGCAAGAGGTGGAATCAAGGCAGCCAACCCGGATGCTGCTGGATTTAAATGATTACAACAGGCTCGGTGCCCATAGCTCAGTGAGTAGGGCGCTCAACACATACACTGAAGCTGGTGGGTTTGAGCCTGGCCAGGGCCTGCGAAACAACAGTGACAACAACCACCAAAAAATAGCTGGTGTTGTGGCGGGCACCTATAGTCCCAGCTACTCGGGAGGCTGAAGCAAGAGAATCACTGCAGCCCAAGAATTTTGATGTAGCTGTGAGCTGTGATGTCACAGCACTCTACCCAGGGTGACATAGTGAAACTCTGTCTCAAAATAAATAAATAAATAAATAATTACAACAAACACACAACACAGAATGGATGATCAGGAGGCTGAAAGTAGCCACGCCAGGAAAAAAACAGGCTTCTTTGCCTAGTTGGCAGAACTGAGCCACTGCTCAGGCCTGGAACCCATTACAGAAGGAGAGCCCAGGGTCCTAGGACAGCCCTATATCCCCCCAGCAGGACAACAGCTCCTTCAGCCTTCCCCACAGAGCCATCTGCGCCTTCCCTCTGGTAATTGTACATGGGAATCCAGGAATACCCTGACCTTCCTACTGGATAGTGTGTATGACCTCTTGCTCTGGGACTGAGGCATGATCTTGCCCCTGTGACTGATGAGGCACCTTGGGCAAGGTAATGGACGGACACCTGTTCTAAGTCCTGCTCAGTGGGGAGTCCCACTCAGAGGTCATTTCCCATTCCCTGGATTTGTATCAGGAATGGGCAGCCTTATAGTTAATGCAGGAACATCTTAGACTTTGCAGGCCAGGTGTGCTCTCCTGCAGCCACTTGACTCTGCTCTTATAGCTTGAAAGCAGCCACAGACAGGATGGGAATGAATGAGTATGCCTGCGCCTCTCCCTAGGGCAGTGGTTCTCAACCTTACTAATGTTGTAGCCCTTTAATCCAGTTCCTGTGGGTTGTGACCTACAGGTTGAGAACTGTTGCCCTGGGGCTATGTGTCCAGAGACACCTCAGATCTCAGCAGCAGCTATGGTTGAGACAGGGACTTTGTGAAGTTTGTGGCAATTCCTAGTTATAGAATCATGACATGGACACCTAGTTCTGAGAAGCAAGCCCCTCCCACTTGCAGCAGGGAAGTTTCACCACTCACAGTGGCTCTGGTATGGTTGGGTCCTGGGAGAGATGGGGCCTCCAGCCATGGGTTACCCATGCCCATGTAGCCTCAGAGCTGCCCATCACAGCATGGGCTCCTCACCCAGGTGACTCTGAGATAGGCCCAGCAGTGGCTGGACACAGGTGGGCTTCCTGGGATTGGCAGGAGTAGGGCCAAGAGAACAAAGAAACACCACAAGCAGGTGCCCTGGCCACCCCACCATTGTCTCAGGACTTCCCCAGGGCTCACACCTGTGGCTGCACCCAGAGTGTGTCTCTTGGCCCACACCAACCAAGAAGCCAGAGCAAAGATGGGAGCAGTAGGCTCCAAACCATAGGACCCACAGTCCCATCACATCCCCCACCCAAAAGCCTCAGGCAGGGAAGGACCTGCTTCTGCCTCTTCACCTGGCAGCTGAGACCTGACACCCTGGGGATGGGCCACCAATCGCTGGGACCCTGTGTGTATTCAAATCTGGGGCCAAAAAAACAAGGACAGTGGTCTTATCTGGTCTCCCTTTTGTCCTTAGGTTGTCTTTGCCTTCTCTGGCTCTGTGCAGGGAGGAAAGGGTGCACTACCTGGCCAAAAGGGAACCCTGTGCTGACTCCTATCTGAGGAGGGCCTATTCCATATGATGCTGTCTCCCCAGTAGACAGAGTAATTGGTGTGGGACCCCAGGGCAGACGTGGGTGCCTCTACTCACCAGCATTCCCGGTTTCATACTGGGAGGATAGAAGCTTCCCATCCCTCCCACTTTAGGTCTGTGGCCAGGAGGCAACTTGTTTGGTGAGCGTGTCCCGGGGTAAGGGGGCCAAGGTGCTAGTTGGTGGGGGAGGTGGTAGGGCCCCCTCCATAGATAGAGAGGTAAGGGAGGCCTGCTCAGTGATAGACTGGCTGAGAGCGGGAGGAAAGGGGCGTGACCCAGGCAATTGGATAAGTAACGAATATGGAGGTCAGGAGCAGGGGAAGGGTATGGTTGTGGCAGTGGGTTTCATGGGGTTGAAAGTGGCTGGTGAGCGCAGACGACTTCCTGGAGCACAAGGCAGGGGGAAGTTCAAAGTGGGGCGGGGTGTGTGTGCCGGAGGGTGAGTGTGGACAGTTTGTTGAGAGCAGAACAGGGCCAGGAAGTCTGTGGTCGCGCTTCTGAGGGATCCCCCACACTGTGCCTGACCTCACCTCTATCAGGATCCCCAGTGGCTTTGGCTTCCCCAGGACAGGGAGGACAGTGGCCCAGGCTTCCTCTGAAATCTTCGCCCTCTCTCCCCTTTCCCCACAACTGTACTCATTAGCTCCGCCCTCCATCCCCCAGCGGGGCGGGAATCCGAGGCCAAGCGGACCGCCAACCGCGGGGAGGAGGCCAGCGCCGGGATCTCCAGCCACGTGCACTCCGGAGAGCTCGGTCCGGGCCTTCCTGAAGCCGGGCCCTCATTTGGTACAAGTGATCCCCCTTCGTTCTCTCCTTGTCCACCTCCTGCGGCCCAAGGCCCTGGCTTGTCACCTCCCCGTCGGTCCAAGGCTCCCTCTTGTTACACCCTCTTCTATTCAAAACCCTTCCCTGTCACCTCCCTTAGGTCCAAGGTCCCCCTTGTTACCCACTTTTGTCCAGAGCCCCTCTTTGTATCTCCCCTTCGGTTCAAAGCCTACCCCCGCCCCCGCGCCCCCGCGCGTTTGCCCCGGAGCGTTTGCGCCCGACTCTGGGTCAGATCAACCTGGGACTCACCCGCCTGCCAGGCCCAGGCCGAGCCGGGCAGCAGAAGCAGAAGAAGAACCATGAGACCCAACTCGGAGCCCGCTACTAGTGCCATTGGACCCGACGGCCAGACCACAGTAGAGATCAGGAAGCAGCTGGTAAAATGGATGGTGGAGGAGCCCGTGAGTCACAGTTTTATACCTCACGGGGCTGAGGGTGGGGGGGTTTGCTCCACCCACAAAGGTCACGTGAGGCGTCTTCCTGCCCCCTTGCTGCCCCTCACCCCTTCTGAGAGCTCTGTCCCTTTTTCCTCCCGGCCCCACCCTGTCCTGTTTCCACTCTCCCAGTCAGTCTCACTACTTCTTTGCTTAAGAGGCACCGGGTTCCTGCCTCCTGTACGCCCCACCTCAATCAAGTGGGTTGACTTCAGCAGTTACCTACCCTAGCAGCAAAGACATCTTTTCTAGAACATTCTATCCTGAAGGAGCCCAAGACCTGTGGTAAACTAAAGTTACTTCTCCTTGGAAAAAATATTGGGAGTTCCTGATCCAGCAAGCAAATTTCCAGGTTTTGGAGGACAGTGTTGCTGCCACCACCTTCAGGCCTCTGAGAGTCACAGCCTTCCCTTAGGTCCCCTCTTCCAAGGGCCCCTTCAGTCTTCTAGACCCCTTCACTGTCACACTCTCCTGTATTCAGTCACTGTCTTGGCCATCCAGCTGGCATGAAGTAATGGCAGCTCACCTGCTGAGTCTGAAAAAGACTCTTGGGGCGGTGCCTGTGGCTCAAAGGAGTAGGGTGTCAGCCCCCTATACTGGAGGTGGTGGGTTCAAACCTGGCTCCAGCCAAAAACTGCAAGAAAGAAAAGAAAAAGACTTCTGCGTGGTAATCAGTGGGTCCTGGTCTTCCCAATTTATTTCATCCCCTTCACAGAGACCCAAGTGTTGTGAAGAGTCGGGGCACTGGGTACAGGGCTGCACCTGTCCTCGGGGTGGGCCTGGCCTTTGCTGCCCTGAGGGAAGGCAGGACTGGTGACCCAAATAGGGAACTGCAGTGAGGCCTTAGCATATCCCAGGACAGGGTTGCTCAAGTTTCCTCCATATTTACTCTGTTTTCATAGCATTTGTCAGTTTCCAGTTGAGGAAACTGATGCACAGAAAGTCATGAAACTTGTGGAAGAATATTTGGCCCAAATTTCATGGGGCCTTCTGTTTCTAAACATCTGATCTGGAGCATACGCATACACATACTCTCTCTTTGTTTCTCTTTCTCTCTGTCTCTGGCAGGTAAGATAGTTGCTCTAGCATCACAAGAGCTGCTGAGCCCTTTGCTGTGACTCTGTCCCCTGCCAGCTCCA
>NW_003852436.1:14685236-14687976 GCF_000181295.1 Otolemur garnettii | reverse complement strand
AAAAAAAAAAAAAAAAGAAAGAAATCATCTCCCTTGGACTAAATTACTTTCCATTATTCTCCTTAGAATAAGAAATTTACCTCAACAACTTGGTTGTAGATCATTTGAGTAATTATATGGAAGACCCTTTTTAACTAACGATTTATTATTAGATCAACAAACTACCGAATTAGTAAAACGTATTACTTCCTTAGGTAAATTTCAACAAATCCTTAAGAACCTCCCGACTACATTTTCACATTCAACACTAACATAGCTTTTCTCTCCTGGAACTCTAGTTATGATCAAAACTCTTCCCTCCAATTCACCTGCCCTGACCCCAACTTGAGAGGGTCCCCTTCCTGTTATCTTGTCTTCTTCTACGGCTGTTAAAGTTATGGGAGTTCCTGGACACATCATTCACAAGTAAAATCCTGGAACCCACCATCTCCCACAGAAGCAGACCATGAACTATGAATCAATCATAGTTCACCTACACTTGTGAGCCTAAAGAAAATTTGAAGTTATTATTTAAAAACCAGCAAGGAAATTGTTAATGTAGTTTTCTTTTGAAATCACTTTCTTTCCAACCTGACACCAGTAGCACTGTAATTAACCCCCTCCTCTCCCTCTTCTACCCTTGCTTTTTATAGGCTAACCAGATTGTTATCTTCCAGAGATGGTTCCAGTCTAAGACCTGATTTTATTGCAGACCCCTGGATTGCCCACCCTCTGGAGAAACCCTACCTGTCCCCTTCTGTCATGGTCTGGTTTAAAAGGAAGAAGTTAGATTGAGTCTTTTTCCCTAAGAACACTTAAAGTTTCTACTCAGAGAGGGAGAATTGATACAGGGTTACCCCATTCAAGGCTGGACAGGGGATGACAGTTTTCCTAGGCCTCAGCAATGTCCGGAAGGGAACACCCTGACCTTTTGCCCTGAACTGGAGGAACTAAATTCATTCATTTGTTGATAACACTCATTAACATTGAAAATGTGTTTCCACTTGCCAAGTCCTGGCCAAGTGTAATTCTCAAGACCTAATACCCCTAGACAAAGAGCCCACTTAGAGACTCCCCACTTGGGTCTTCCCCTCTGCCTCTGGTGATTTTTAGTCCTTCTGTAGTCCTTTCTAATAAAATCCTACCCTACCACTGATCTATGTATGGTCTGTGGGTTTATTCCTCGAATCCCTAAGACAAGGACCTACTGAAGAGAAAAATTCCGGTAACAGTAGTACAACCCAGACACTTCTGACTCTCAAATCTCTGTCTTCTGGTTGGACTTCTCTCCAGAGATCTAGTCTCCTTTATTTATCTGGCGACTTCACTTTCCTACTTGAAAAGCCATAGACTTCTGAAACTCCACATGTCCAAGATGGAACTAATTTGTTCCTCCCTGTTACTTCTGTGCCATCTCCCTCATCTCAGGGAAGGATTTCGCTGTTTGTCCAGCTGCTTCAATAGGGAACAAGGCATCCCAGTCTCACTTCATTCTTCTTACTGCTCCCACCACCACCACTACATCTGGTTGACACTCAATCTGCCTCCAAACATATCTTTAACTTATTTTAACTTTAAAAGGCAAGGGTAGAAGAGGGAGAGGAGGGGGTTAATTACATCTTTTTAATTAATAAAGAGATGGAAAGTGGACTGCTAAGTGCACGTCTAACTGATCTCTCTTTCATAGTTGCCGGGATCATTTCATTCCTATCCCTGAAGGCCTCTCATGGCTGTCTCCTGCCTACAGAACAAAGCCTGAGCTCCCAGAGTGGCACAAGAGGCCCTTGACAACCTGGCCCCGCCACACCTTCCAGCTGGGGCTCTGACCGCTACTCTTAGAGAAGTATACACCTTATATTCTGGTTGCGCTGGGCTATTTGAATCTTGCCTTTGTTCATGCTGTTTCCCTGGCCTGGCCTCTTGGTACCCACCTTCCTCCACCTGTGTACTTGGTGCTGTGATTCCTCATTCCACCTAGATGCTACTCCTTCTCTCACTTTCCCTGCCCCAAGCAGAATTAACTGTTTACCTTGAACACATTGCCTTTTCAGTACATCACACTGAATTGTGGAAGTTTCTTTAGGTCTATTTCCTCTTCCGTACCAGGCTGGTGTATTCCACTGGGGAGGGGACTGCATCTCATTTGTTGTATTTCTGAGTGCCCACAGAAGTGGAGACTAAATGTTCAGTAAATACTTACTGAAGTAGATGAGAGATTAGAATTATCCAGTCTCCATTTATAGAATTTCCTACAGTAATCCTATAGATCCTTGCTGCCTTTTGTAAATTTTCATGGGATTAATGGACAATGATTAGATTGCTACGTGTGTTCCAGAAGAAAAATACTATAGAGCCCTCATTTCTTGGGTTCTGACTAGGTATTGCTCTTAAGGAATATATGCATATTAATTCATTTAATCCTTACAACAACTTTATGAGGTAGGCATCACCTTTATCATCATCTTCACTTTAAAGAGGAGATAACTAAGACCAGAGGAGTTAAGTAACTTGCCCAAGGTTACAGAGCTAGGAAGTAAAAGAATCAGGATTTGATCCCAGGTAGTTTTGGCTGCAAAGTAGACATTCTTTTTTTTTGAGACAGAGCCTCAAGCTGTCCCCCTGGGCAGAGTGCCATGGCATTACAGCTTACAGCAACCTCCAACTCCTGGGCTCAAGCGAGTCTCCTGCTTCAGCCTCCCAAGTAGCTGGGACTACAGGCGCCCGCCACAACGCCCGGCTATTTTTTGGTTGCAGCCATCAT
>NW_003852436.1:14670720-14684249 GCF_000181295.1 Otolemur garnettii | reverse complement strand
AAAAAAAAAAAAAAAAAAAAGAGTTGCCACTCTAAAAGACATATAAGAAAATCTGATTCCTTTCAAAACAAGTAAAACAAACACATGAGAAGCTATAATTTAAGGGAATATAAAGGGAATTTGGACTTTGTCACCTTACATTTGACATTGCAATGAGGTATGTCGAATGACCATCTATAAACTACACCTAGACTGAATTCAGAAAATTCAAGAGCTGAAGAGACTATGAGAGTCATCATCAGGAAAAGTAATGGACACTATCATTTCCGTAAGGTGAGTGGACCAGGGTGTGAAGAATTTAACCAATTTCCTTAGAATCACAATGTAGGTGGTGACAACATTCTGGGTGACAAAGGACTGACAGTAGGAAGTCTAGTAACAATGTTGGGGATGTCTAAGTCTAGCTAAACTTTTGGGCCCAGTTCAAGACCACCCTCCACTCACACTCCTATTGGTAAGGGCTGCTGAGTCTGGCCTGGCACCCTGGGGTCATAACATGGTCAGTTTGCTTCCTTACTTTTCTGAAGGAGCCAGGTCATTGTTGGATGAACATCATGACCTAAGAGACCTCAAACCACTCTCATGCTGACTACAAACCTGTGTCCTCAGGTTTTAATGCACTTAGCACTGATTTTCTGGATATCCTCTGGATCCCTATAGAAGTAGGAATGGTATTTTTAAAGGATATCACAGAAAAAAATTAGAGCCCTCCCTTGTAGACTCTTCATCCCTGGTATTAAGAGAGATAAAGGAATGACAAATGGAAAAAAACTCCAACATGAAATAATTATAACCAAATGATAAATATTCTGGTTTATTCCTTTTGAAAGTCAAACTATTTGAACATTAACATTACTGTGATTTCTGATTTAAACTCCGATGCAAATGAAAATGATTGTACAGATTATTTATTTATTTATTTATTTTTTTGAGACAGAGCCTCAAGCTGTCCCCCTGGGTAGAGTGCTATGGCTTCACTGCTCACAGCAACCTCCAACTCCTGGGCTCAAGCGATTCTCCTGCCTCCGCCTCCCAAGTAGCTGGGACCACAGGTGCCCGCCACAACGCCCAGCTATTTTTTGGTTGCAGCCATCATTGTTGTTTGGCGGGTCCAGGCTGGATTCGAACCTGCCACCTTAGGTGTACTTGGCTGGTGCCTTAGCCGCTTGAGCCACAGGCGCCGAGCCTGTACAGATTATTTTTATCTTTAAATAAAAGACTTGCTGAATTTATTTTATTAATCCTGTGTGATCCAGTTTCAGTTCTAATCACATTCTTTACATGTAACATTAGGTGTTAATATAATGAATATAACTGTATGTAATCCAATTTAAAGGCCAGCCCTTGGAGAGGGAAATCGGAATAAAAATATGTGTACTTCACTCATGTATGCAGCTTGTACCTGCAGAGGTGAACCCAGGCAGCTGGCTGGGTTCTTACAAAGAATACTTGGAGTTCTTCCAATTAAGATGTCTGAGACAAAGTTTTCTAATTTTTCTTTTTTACAGTTGAAGTATGAATTAGCTTTAGTCAAACACACTGAATTTTGTCTTAGCATAGGGTAAAATAAGTGTAAATGTAACTACAAAATATGAGAATGATACACTGGCCTCCTTCAAATTAACTTTCTTTTTTTTTTTTTTTTTTTTTGGTTGGGGGGGTGAGTCTCACTCTTGCTCTGTGTACAGTACCATGATATCATCATAATCAGTCTTTTGGGCTCAAGCAATCCTCTTGCCTCAGCTTCCCAAGTAGCTGGGACTGCAGGTGCCCACTACGATGGCTGGCTGTTTTTTTCTATTTTTAGTAGAGATGCGTTTCACTCTTGTTCAGGCTGGTCTTGAACTTGCGAGCTCAAGGGATGCACCTGCCTCAGCCTCCTAGATTGCTAGGATTATAGGCTTGAACCACTGCACCCAGCCCAAATGAACTTTAGAAATTAAAAGAGACAGTATTTTGCAAAACAGATCAGTAATACTGTAAATTACTGATGAGACAAAGTGCTTATGTAAAATTTTCATGCAATGCAACATACGTTATCAAAAGAGCCATAGATGTTCAATGCCAATTGCTGCCTGACTCCTGCTTGATTTTTTATCTCCTTAAGTAATTACTGCTTCATTGGAGTATAAGTGATTTCTTCCTTTTAAAACAGTGGTTGTGGATTCTATTTAGATTTTCTAAGTATTTCTTTTTCTTGTAATTACACCTTCAAAAATTCACCAACATTGAGACTCTCCAAAGGGCCTGTGAGTAGTTAAACTTTCGTTATTATTCAAAGGAGTGAAGAGAGCACCTGCTTCTAGTCTAGCACTGTGCAGAGCCCTCTCAGGCCCTAGGAGCGTCAGTGACCTCAAATACTGTCAGTATCTAAAAGGAAGCCTGATGTTAAGAGAGAAAGTTATATCTTTAAAATGCATACCCATTTAGAAAGGACTTTGAAATGTAATTAATAAATTGGCCTTTATCACTGTTCTAGGACTTAGCGTTTGGTGTTTGCCAGTGCCGTTCCATTTAGGGATTGCAATACACATTTTTCCTGTACATTTCCTATACAAATACAGTGGTGCTGGAGTTGTCTTTTGAATATGTAGTCAAAGGCTCTTGTTATATTTGCTTTTGTTAACAGTCTTGGGTTACCCACAGTATTTATAATTACTGTTCCCTCATAATGATAAACTAGAATCAAAAGGAAATGAGATGAATTTAAAATCAAGTAGTCACTATATCTGTTCCAAGTTATTATAACTAACATAGCTTGCCAGTTATTATTTATATCTTAGAGTGTTTTATGGGTATACTTTATGTTTTGTGGGTATCTCAAAACTTGTAGTCATGCGTATTTTATCATTTCTAAAATGAACGTGTGGGGTGTTTTGTACCTCGTGAGAGGTTATTTTTTTCAACAAATGACATATTTTAATCTTTGTTTGTATGAATTAGAAACCATTTCCTTGGTGGTGAGCAGCCTGAGGAGCAGAGCTCTGGGAGAGCTCCCCGATCTCCTGAGGGTGAATCTTTGAGTGCACTGGGGGTAGGGGGGTGTCCTTAGGTTCTCTGTGGTTTCTTTCACCTCCAGAATGGTAACTTGCCTACTTTCTGCTCACCCCTGTGGTTCTGTTACAGTCTTCAGAAAGGGTCTGTGATGTGAGGTAATGCATGACATTTGTCTACACTGCATTTGTGGATGACTGTACTGTCAAAGCAGAAATGCAAAAGGTCCTGTAGCTACTTTGTTCCTCTAAAGAATAATATATTATAGCGAATGCATCACATGGTTAATTTTTATACAATGCCACAATATATTTGATTTTGTTTAATTCTCAAAGCAACCGTCTGAAATATTATTACCATTTTAGAAAGACAGAATAGAGGCTCAGAAGTGCCAATTGACTCCTCTGAGTTTATTTAGCTGTAAATGGCACTTCTAGGCCTTCACCTCAGGGTTTCTGCCTTTCTGCCTCCTTTTTCTATATCACAACCTATTGCTCCAACCTATTGCTAATTCTAGATTAAGCTGTATTCATTTGGGTCATGATTCTTCATAATCTGAATGTAAATTATTTGTTGTGTTCAGGGTTCTTATTTTATGGTTGGCGAACAACAACATGACCAACTGAAGCTGCAGCCTTTAATCTTTCTAAAGACAATAAGCAAGAGAGAGAGGCCCTCTTAATAAGGTGCTAGCCACCAGGAAGGAAGCTATGGAAAATCTCCTCCTGGGAGGTAATTGATTCCTATTGGCATAACACTCCTTGTAGCTCTGAGTTAGGAGGAGCCATGAAAAAGTGCTTTTTCCTCCGTTGCCAGCAGAAAGTTCACAAAAGCTTTTGTTTCTTCCCACACCCCTGGAGTTAGCTAATTAGGCGCCTTTTTTTTTCAGGGAGGGTCAATTCTGAGCATTTGTGAATGAAAGGTAGATGGATAGCTCTGAAGGAAAACAAATTTTAACACTATCTTTACTTATAAACTCAATGATTCAGTGGTCTAAAAAAATAAAAAAATACTAGAATAATCCTAAAGGAGGCCAAGAATTTTAAAACCTACTATTTAGAAAAGCAGATTTATCAGGCTTGGGGCTCAAGTCTGGGACCCAGGACCTAGGTTCTGCTCCTGACTCTGTGTACTTGGGTAAGATTTCCAAGTTCCCTAGATCCTAAGGAGCCTGTAGGACCTTGTGTCCCACTCAAGTGCAGGGACCTTCCTGGTGAGGGCATACTACTAAACAAAACCTTAACCAACCCTTTCTCACTATCCCAGTAAAACAGTTGATGTTAGGAATTGAACTTCACTGCACAAGGGAAGTGAGGAAATTAAGTTCAAATTATCAAGAAAGAGTGTGGAATCTAAATTTAGAGTTAGGTATTTTACTGAACCTCCAGGGTTCATAGTCCCTGTCATATAGCAGGTTTTCAATAAATAATGGATGATGGATGGTTAGACAGATGGAAGTTCAGGCCTTCCCCAGTGATGGCTAAGGACCTGGGGTGAGTGGGGCAAAGGAGACCTATGGTTGAGACTTGAGCCACATATTAGCACAGTGACCTAGACAAAGTTATAAACCTCACTTTCTTTCTGTGTAAAATAGAGATACTACTTCACGCAGTTATGAGGATTAAATGAGAACATGCTTAGTTCAATGTCTAACACGTAGAAAGTATACAATAAACATTATTATTAATAGTAGTATTTATGATTTTTATCTTCTACTGCAAAGACTTCTTTGATGAGTAGGGAGGCTCCAGGGCAGGAAGCCTGAGGGTGGGAAATCTGTTAGCCTTCCGGGCTCCTGTTAAACACTGGATCTGATCCCTATCCTAGTTCCTAAGAGCAAAAACTCCTGGGAACCACCAAGAGAGTGTCTGAAGTGAGACTCAGAAGGATCTTTGTCTGTACTACTGGGAGAAATGGACCGGGCCTGAGCCGGTGGCAGACCTGGTAAGGACACTATAGCTGTCTTTGGTTCTTCTGCAGGCAGGTAGGGAGATGGGGGCCAAGGTGCAGGTTGACTGCTCAGCACAGTCTGTGTGTCCACTGGGCCAGACCATGTATTAAGGCATTTGCACATGAATTTTACCATTGAATGTAACCACCTTTCTTACTATCTAGGAGATAAGAGGTGTTTCTAGAAACTGGGGGTAGGGAGATTTCTCCTGTTTTCATATGACAGTTTCTGGTTTAGAAGAATTTACAATGTTAAATTTTTCTAGGGCCTTTCTATCTATCAGCAATGATCTTCCATTTAACTAAAATTGAGGCAGGCAGGAAAGTATTAGTGGAGCAGCAACTCATTCCTGTGTAAACATATTTTTATCAAGTGTGCCTCTAGGGAGCCATCAAAAACTGACCACTTAGCCACAGAATACACGCGATTTTGAGAATGTTCAGAAGCTGCCTTTTGCAAGGTAAGGTCGCAGTGATCCTTGATCAAGAGGGCAAGCGGTTCAACAACAAAAGCTCATTCGACAGGACATTTTTTCAGCTGAAAACTGCACCGCCGTCACTAACTCCTCCTGATATAAGAGGTCTGGGAGATCAGAAACACAGATGATAAAAGTGTTCCGCTGCTGCCTTTGGGTTGCCAGGAGCCCAATTCACTGCAAGCAGGCGGGGCAGAGGAGGGGGCAGCTTTGGGGCTGTTTCACTGAGAAAAATAAAATTACTTAATGACATACATTCTGAGTTAAAAATAAGGATTATCAGAGGCAAAACAATAACCTTCAAGAAACTATGGCCACTCCCGAGCCCATTCATTTCCCAGGCTCCTGGCTATCTGCGACCTTCACAGATTTTATGTATCCCTCTCGCCTCCTGTCTTTGTGAAGTGACCCCGTTTCTGAAAGCGGCGGCTAGAAAAATGACACCATGGGGAAAGAAAAAAAAAATCAAATACCAGCTTAGCACTGCCTGCCTCCTTCCAAAGCGCCATAGGGATGAGGCTATTACGTGTTTTCTATAACGTGTTTTCTCCTTAATTTTGCTCTAAACGCCGTCTCTGTGGAGCCATGGAACAATTTGCGTTTTTGTCTCCCGCAAGTTCCCCAGGGGTAGACAGCCGCAGACGTTATAAACCGCGTTAGGGACCACCAGGGACGGAAGCCTCTAATTACTAAATCCCCTTTGATCTCCGGCCTTTTGGCTGGTAGCACCAGAGGCTCGGGTATTGGCGCTTTCTCCGACATGGACTACAGGAGTCTGCCAGTCTGCCGTCGGATCTGCACTTAACGTAACACGCTAAGTCTGGTTCAGACTTTAAAATGTCCACAAACGCCCCAGATGTTTAAAAGAAAAAAAAAGTGCCGCGCCGATGTGCTGTTAGAAGCCAACAGGCGCCAGTGTACGGTGGCGTTTGGTAAGTTCAGCAAGTCTCTGCCTTAGCGCTTTACTTTAAATTTTGGGGGTGGGCTGGGTAATACATTTTTTAAAATCTCCACGTCCGCCACCTCTCTCTCCTCCACCTTCCTCTTCCGTTTGTGCGAGTTTTCTTTGCTGGGACTACAATGTGATATGCTATCGTTTGCGAAATGAACAAAAGTCATGGGCAGGCTAGGCGACCGCGACAGACCGCTGACGGCAGCTGGGGGTGAGAGCAAGGGCCCAGCCTCCCAGAATAATAGGGAGCCGGCCTTCCCCCTCGCTGGGTCTCCTCGGGCCCCTTCATCTTCCAGGTAAGATGAATGTTCCTTCATCCATCACCCTCAGAGAACGCCCTCCCCCCGGGCGAGCGCAGAATCTGCTCCCTGATGAAATCTATTAGCCCGGAGCAGCGCGGCTTTGTGGAGCGATCGGAGACTCCATTCTGGCCATTGTCCCCAGAATAGAAGCATTTACATAATGCATTAGTGCGGAATTCAGGCGGAGTGGGGACACCTCGTGCCCAGTCAGGAGCGGCGGGTGCTGCAACAGCTCCTTCTGTCCGCAGCTCTCCGGGACCACCTTCGAGGGCGCCCCGGGGCGGGCCTGCAGGCTCAGGGGCAGGGACTCAGGGCTTTCTGCAGGTGCGCAGAGAGAGAGAGATTTTTTTAAAGCCCTAAAGTTTTAGTGCTGGATCGCTGAATCCACGTGACCCTGAAGCCAGAGAAGTGAACTTGACGCAAATCCCGCTTTCCCGGCGGACGTTGGTGCCTAGCCGTTTTTTTCATGCTGACGGTTGGGAAACCGTTGGGACACGCAGGTGCCTCGAAGCGCGGAGGGACCTGGGGTTCTCTCGCCGGCGCGCGGGGCTGCACGTGGGTGGCGACCCAGCCCGAGTTCCCGGGGCAACCTTGGCTGGGGGATTCCGGCATTTAAAAGACGGGAAATCCACTGAAAAAAAGAACCCTCAGTTTTTCGAGGCACGCACGCTTCGCAAAGTAAATGCAACCTCTGTAGTAAGCCGGGTGTTCCTCCTTACTGAGAGGGAAATGTTCCTACTCAGAAATTTCGTCCGAGAGGACTTTTCACCAAAAATAACCTTAAAGTGCCAGCAATCCGTCCTAGTCCCAACAGGTGCAAGACTTTTTTCGCGGTCACACCTCGGTCCTCTATTTCCCTAAATCGGTCGCTTAAAGGCGGGAAATGCTTCCATTTCCAGAACTAGAGGGAGCCCTAGGCAGGAAGGGATATCGGTGCAGAACCCAGGAGCTGGGAGTCAGCCCGCAACCAGGAGCTGGGAGTCAGCCCGCCCCTTTGCGTACAGAGGACATTCCCCCACCTTCCCCACCGCTAGCCGGCTCGCCGCCAGCGCCCAATCAGTGCGCTCTCCTGGGTCTGTGACGGCGTTAGGCCCCGCCCCCTCGACGGCCATAAAAGGCCGCAGCGAAAGCTGCACTTTCCAGCAACGCGCTCTGCCCTGCGTTCTGGGCAAGACTCGCAGGTGTGTCCCTGGTAACGCTGGTTCCACTGTTCCCGTGTCAGCTACTTCATCTTCCTCATCCCCCACTGAGGTTTGGCTGAGCCAGGCTTCTCGGCTGCTGCAGTACCTCGCGCTGTATCTCACCTGGCCAGCAGGTGGGCCGCATCACCGCGCCGCTGTCTGGCGAGCTCACTGTGCCTTTAGCCAGAGCGCCAGGGGCACGCCTCCAAGGCTCCCTCTCCTCTGCAGGATGAAGAACTCGATGCTGGAAGTGGTGTCCCTACTCCTGGAGAAGCTGCTCCTCATCTCCAACTTCAAGTTCTTCAGTTCGGGCCACCCGGGCGAAGACAAAGGGAGGAACAGTTTCTATGAGGTCAGTTCTTTCCTACGAGGTGACGTGCTGGAGGTGCCCCGGACACACCTGACCCACTATGGCATCTACCTGGGTGACAATCGTGTCGCCCACCTGATGCCCGACATCCTTTTGGCTCTCACCGACGACAAGGGACGCACTCAGAAGGTGGTCTCCAACAAGCGTCTCATCCTGGGCGTCATTGTCAAAGTGGCTAGCATCCGCGTGGACACAGTGGAGGACTTCGCCTATGGAGCCAACATCCTGGTCAATCACCTGGACGAGTCCCTGAAGAAGAAGGCGCTGCTCAACGAAGAAGTGGCACGGAGGGCTGAGAAGTTGCTGGGCATAACTTCCTACAGCCTGTTGTGGAACAACTGCGAGCACTTCGTGACATACTGCAGATATGGCACCCCGGTCAGCCCCCAGGCGGACAAGGTATGACACGTGCCTGGCAGGGGAGGTGGGCTCCATGGGAATGTCCCTTCCCGTCCCTCACCTTTTCTTTCTCTTCCTAGGAGCGGGGGTCTTCTTTCTCCCCCACCGCTTCCACACCATTCTTAAAGTTCTATCCGGGCTGTTAACCTTTTCTTCTCTCTGCTGCACATTGGAACAATCAGAGTTGTTTCAGCACACACACTTAAATACACAAACGCTAAGAAAAGTTGATTAGAAAAAAAAATCCTCACAAAATCAGCATGCAGCTTGGGCCGCAGTCAGTCTGGACACCCCTTACCCTAACTAGATTAAGCAAGGAAAGCTCTGGAATTCCTAAGGGAGACTAAGTCGATACATAAATGGCAAGGTGCCTTGCAGCGTATCTCCAAAGGTGCAGTGAAAGGGTGTGGCAATATAGGACAGCTTTCAGAGATTCCAGAGAGCTGCCCAGTTATTGCTGCAGAAGTCATCAGGTGTCCACCCACAAAGTAGTTAAAATGACAAAGGGCAAGTGACTGGGAGGTCTGGGGTCACAGAAAATCTGTTGCCCGCCACTTAAGAATTTCAATCGAAAGGAAGGTTTCTAGGGTTCATATTTGATCTATAACACCATAAAAAAAATTGAGCACCTTTAAAATAAGGAACATGTTGGTTTCTCCCTCTGTCCTGCACTGAATTTCTTTTGCTTTACTGTAATGATGAAACTTCCCAGTAAGAGGACTTTCATGGTAGATCCCTTATTCCTGCACCTAGGCAGTAAGGTCTTCAGCTTGGTATTCAGAATTCTTTCTGGGTTTGGGCTTAATCTGCATCTAGACTTCCTATTGTTAAGTATCCTTTATACATTAGCTCTAAAGGTAGGTGAATTTGCTTATGCGTTCCCTGGGTATCATGACAATTGCTTTTTAAGAAGAGCTATGAAATAGTAGAAGTTAATTTTTTTATGAGTACTTTGAATAAACAGTAGTAGCATTTAGAATTATTAAAATTGCTACAAATCCACAGGAGAAAAATGGATTTTTAATTTCTTTTTAAAAGATAGTTAACATGGTAAGCCTGCAGCTTCATTTGTAATTAGAAGCTTTCTCAGCCCTAGCTGCACTTGTTAAAAAAGTAATTGTTAATGTTCCCTCTTCATAATGGAAACCTGGGTAATCACATAATGAGCTTTAGTGTTACTCTTCATGGTTAGATACTGTTTTGGACCAAAAGAATTGGAGTCCATGTAACCAGTTTTTAATTGCTCCATATCTTGATTAGTTTTTTGACCTATTTGGGAAAATCTGTCTCTGTGTGGCAGACCATGGACGCATTGTGGTTTTATACCTTGGTATATGAGACTCCTTGTAGATTTTATAGAGCCACAACAGACTCAATCTAGGAATTCTTTTCCAAGTAAAATAAAAATACAGTTAGAGCAGTGTGCAATGATTCAAGAATCACAGCTCCAGGCCTGTTTAGAAATGAACTTCACCACATTTACAAACACTGGCTCCAAAAGTGTACAAAAGGAAACACGTCAGATTTACTTAAGAACCAAGCAAATCATTTCTCTAAGGAAAAACAGTATTTCTATCTGGTAATTAGGAGCTACTCCTTCACGGAACACATACAGCGCTGTATTATATGTTTCTAGGGAAAAAAAATAGTAAAAATGCTTTTTAAGGTAGTAAAATATTTAATCTGCATAAATAACTAGTTGGAGTCCTTTTTCATCTTTGGAAACTTTGTCAGGTTTTACACCAGTAGGGAAGTGTTTTCATTGGTGTTGCTGCATAGCACCTCTTGTGAAACTGAGTTTTTTTGTCTTCTCTTTGAATGGGTTAACAAACAATTTGGCCACAGAGTAGATTTCAAGGGGGAAAAAAAATCCTCATCCCAAATTTTCTAATTCTAAGTTTTTTGAACTGCCTTGAGAGAAGTAGGTCAGAAATAGTGAAGGAGGACTGGTTTCTACTTTTTTAGACACAGAAGGAATTCTTTGATTCTGGGTTTGATTCTTGAGCTCTCCATATATATACACAACTATTATCAACTTAGCATGAGAATTTCTGTTACTTGAATTTGAACTCATAAAACACTCTCTCTCAAGAACACTTTCCCTTAGGAAAACATTGTAATTAGTTTGAAAATGAACTGGCAAAGAACATTTACTTCTTTGGGGGTAATCTTCTATTTTATAAATTTAGTAATCATAAAATTAGGAGATTTTTATATTCCTCCTGACAATCAGTAGTCTGTAAACTAAAAATCCCTTTAATTAGTCAATATGTCTCTTCCTTGTGCTTTTTTTCTACTATGATTTTTGTTTATTACTTAACTACTAATACTGCTTTTCCATTGCCAAAAATAATTGCGAATACTTCTTATTTTCTGGGGACTAAGTGCTCACCTAAAGTGTCCTGACAGACTTCTTGACACCCTCGAGAAATTTCCTACTGTTGACCACCACTAAAGGTGCTCCTGGCCAAGTGAACAGGAACAAGACATTAGAAAGGAGATGCTTCCTGAGAAAATCTGCTTTTGCGGGAAAGTGCGTCTACAATGTTCTGCTTGACTTAATTGTACATTATTGGGGGAAAGAGAAAATAAGTATAACTGTACCTACAACTTGCTGACCTAAATACAGTCACTCCTTAGGTGACCATTTCCCTCCACTGATCACCTCCTAAAATTGCCCTAATTTTCATAGACGGCATGAACACATATACTAACATGTATATTAGAGCAGCAGGCCTAGTTCCCTATGTTGGCCGCCTGTGTTGATCAGTTTGTTACAGTCCCTTGGGTGGTCAACTTACAGAGGTCTTAGGGTCCATATCTTTCATTATTTACCAAGACTCTTTTTCACTGTTTTGAAAACTTTGGTTTGAGCCTCACCTCACCTCATACTTTAAGATGGTATAATTGTTACTCAATGCCTTTATTAGATTAGTGAAAGGAGACAAATCATGTTTGACCTATAAATAGATTGATATTTGTATAACAGGATGTTGCACAGCTGTTTAGATAGATATTGTGGGAATGGACAGAGGCAATCATACTGCCAAGACTGTTTATTAAAGTACATTGAATTTGTTCATTCTGCCCAGTAAGAATCTGGAAACCTAGCTGTGGAGTATTGTGTAAGCCGCTGTAAAAAACCCTAAAAGCACATATGATACCATGTCTAGATGAAGAGCTTAAAATTGGTTTGAATATCAAAACTCATATAGAAATGGCAATTAATTGCTAAATTCTGGCACAAACAGTGCTATGATAGAGATAATCTCTGATAGCTATAATAGTTAAACTAATCATTGTAATACCTTACATTTATACAGCACAGAGAAGAATACAGAGTACTTTTGCCGAAACATCTCATTTGTTCTCCATAACAGTATCTCAGTGTTTCCATGGAGGAGGGGAGGGTAGTCTGGACAGATTAAGTGACTTATTTGAGGCCACACAGCCCAAGAAGAGGCAGAGCCAGAACTCACTCACAGGCCATTCCTTCTAAATAAAATTATGTTTCTAAGGAAAAAAATTTACACATGCTAGAAGAATTCATTCCTCAAGGGTAGAGACTGTATTTAACTTATCTTTTAGCAGCTAATTATGTATCACATAATTAATGGTGAATTTAATTTCTTTAGGCAGGGAAAGAGATACTCAAAATTTGATTTTCTATACCTTTAGATTTTGAGACCTATAAAAGAGTTATCGTTGGTATAACCAAATTTTAGAATGGAGGAATTAGATCTACCTTTAATAGGTCAAATACCATTCTTTTTATTCAAGATGAAAGACCTTTTACTCATATAATTTTAGAATATGCTATTGGTATTAATAAGCAGTTTAATGTTTTTAACCTTTAATCATGGATAATTTTATGTGATTATATTTTCCGGAGTTTTTCATAAAATGCTGTATTTATGAAAGCAACTGCCATTATTAACCCAATTGTCTAAAAGATCATTTCAGTTACTGTAAGATGTGGAAGCAAGCAACTGGACTGTTAGCATTGTAAACCTTTTCATAAGTCATAGGGGAATTTCTAGTTCTTCTGGTAGATCAAAAATAGCTGGGAAAACTGCTTTACTATTTGGTATATGCTTCTTCTTGGGTTTAGCTACTTTTTCTGATATTCTGAATTTTTATTTTCCAGTTTTGTGAGAATGTGAAGATAATTATTCGTGATCAGAGAAGTGTTCTTGCTTCAGCAGTCTTGGGACTGGCGTCTATAGTCTGTATGGGCTTGGCGTCATATACAACACTCCCAGCAATTTTTATTCCATTCTGCTTATGGATGGCTGGCTAACTTCATATGCCTGCATCAGTGTGTGTATCCTGTTTGTAAATATGTTTATATTATAGAGCACCAATCAGTATGAAGCATTGTTAAGAAAAATGTGACCTGTAAGATTGTGTTCCGGATAAAAAATGTGATTTAAAATCACGCAAAATGCTTACTGTGTAAGCCCAAGAACAAAGGCTTTCTGAATCTTCCTAGGCAAGTCCATTTTAAAGTACCATCCAAACCTTGGAAATAGGACAGCTTGCGACAGAATTCAGCAATACAAGAAAACCAGCCCCTAATTTGATGGCCACAGGAGATTGTGGGGATTTTGTTTTTGTTTTGTGTTCTCTCCTGTAATCACTGGTGTTCTGCTAGGCTGAGTTTGAAGATCAGAAGATTTATTGAATTGATACCCTTAACTTTATTGGAAAATTATTCTGTTTTGTTGCAAAACAAATATTAAACTGAAAGAATTTCATTCATTCACATGTTTGATGATTGGTAAAGAAAAAAAAAGGTCACCATCTGTCTTTTCCATGCATTGTATATAATCCTAAATCAAGAATATTTTATTTCCTTTACTTGAAACCAATATTGACAAAGTTAAGTTTTTTTTTTTTTTTTTT
>NW_003852436.1:14667208-14670394 GCF_000181295.1 Otolemur garnettii | reverse complement strand
GGCGCCGAGCCGACAAAGTTAAGTTTTAATGATGAAGTAACTGACTAGAAAGTATAGAAATCTGTGTTTTCCTGAGAAAAACAGCTACTGTAGTATCATTTGAACAATCTGGTTGACTTTACTTACTAGGAAGCCTGCAATTCATTATTTTTTGCCTTTTATGTGCCACTGTGGTTACTTCAAATCACTCTGAGAGGTAAAGAGATACAGGATTGAAGTAATTTGGGCATTTTGGGTGTGTATGTATGTCAAGTAAATATACAGATATCCACATACACAAAGAGTAAGAGACAAATTGTTCTTGCTTGCTTCATTATCATACTACTATGGTTATTATAAAGCATCTATTAAGGTGAATCTATTTTCTTATGTCCTTGAATTTATAGCATAAACTTGTGTATATGTTATTGGATGGCTTATCTTTTAAAGTATTCACTACTATACTGTGAAATTTTTAAATGCCTTTAGATTTGTTTTTTGGTCACTTTTCTCCATTTAATTTCTAATTACAGTTTATGTCCTTAAAAAAATGCCACAGCAGTATAAAAATCCCAAATAAGTAGGACCAAAGGAAGTTACTATTGAAAATAATTTTTAAGTGTATCAGTGCTGCCAGTGCTGTAAGTTGATTTTAATGAGACAATTATAATATCAGAGTTGAGATGGGGCAGTGTTAAAACAAGCATTCAAGTATTTTTGCAAAATTGACAAATTCTGAAAATGAAACCACAGGCTAGACTTGCATTTCAGGTATTAAAGCTGCTTTCTTAACTATCAAGAATCACAAAATAATGAATCATATTATGAGTGGTATAGGTAGGGTGGGGTCAACCCATCAGTGATCCAATGAGAACAGTTTTTAAGAGCAGATTTTAGTTTCACTAATGTTTTACCACCACTGATTTGTCCACAACAAATTCAGTTGGAGTTTAATAACTGAGCTTTAATTAATTATATAATGTTTAAGTAATTAAATGTTAAATGGCAACACCACAGAATATTTGTGTTCTCTGGACCTATTGCAACCACTTAAAATTATCTTAAGTATGTATACATAGAAACAACCACTATGAGAATAAACCATCGTTAGTGGTTTGTCACTTACTGTACAGTACCCTCATAGTAATAGTTTAAATAAATTCATTTCTTAAAAATATAGTTTGAACTTATAACAAATTAACACTTTTTCTGGCAAACTTTAATATCTCAGGCAGCATAATCCACTGTCTGAAATTAAATTTGTTTTCAAAGACAATGATGCCTCATTAAATGCCAAGGAAATTCTTAAGGTTGGAATTAACATAATTAGAGTCTTGACTCACTTCATTAAAACAAGATCCACTTCCTCTGTCATTTGAGTGCTCATCATATGCCAGGGACTGACCTGTTGCAATTTCATGGCCTAGAATTAATATTATTTTTTAACTAGCTATCATAGAGTGTACACAGTGCTATAGAGCATATAGGGAAAGAACCAATTAAATCTGCAGGAAGGGTAAAAGAAATCTACATGCAGGATGCTATGGAGCATTAAGCTGAGAAACAGTGTAAGGTGATCTTATCGCACTGATATGTTTAACTACCTATAGGAGTAGGGAACTGGGAGAATGGTTTTATTTGTTAAATGTTCCACAATACTAGAATTGTTGAATTTCTTAGGAGAAAAGGAGAGTTTCTGTTTGTTCTGTTGTGCTGTTTGGTTATTTGCTTAATAAGGTAGCATAAGCAGCACACCTTCCTGACTCTGGCTGTGGGAAAAACCCCCAAGACATTAATGTGTCTGCTAACTTGAGGCAGTTCACAAATTTCTCTGGGCTTCATCCATTAAGGTTTCATCTTTATGATCTATTCTTTAGATTCATCTTTATTTCTATTCTAACTCATAAAAAGATAACCGAGTACTGTCTGATAAAGCTTTTTATTATTCATTTTGTTCTTTGCATAGATGAAGGCCAAGTAAGACTAGTTTGGAGGTAAGATGAGTCAAAGCAAATGCCAAGTACTAGGCAGGTGTGAGAGGTGAAATGAAGAATGAGGCATGGACCTTGTCCTCGAAGTTTTTGGCTTACTACACATAGTTGTATCAAGACTTTCTGTGACTGACATCTGAGTAGAGCTGATGGAAGGCACAGAAAGAGAAGAGGTTCGTTTTAACCAATAAGGCCAAAATTAGAGGGACCGTGTACGAGACTTGTGAAAGATGGATGGATGTTTTCCAGGGGACAGATTTGGGGCAGGACATTCCACACATCGGGAACAGCATGACTAAGTAGGTACAAACAGCCTACAACATGGCTGTGGTCATGAGGACTGACAGTGTGAGACTGCACAGGGCATTCAGGCAAGAGCAAGTGGTTCCGGGGCTAGAGCAGAGCAGGGTGGTGAGGGAAGATGTCAGAAAGGGAAAGTGGTGGTCAGGTGGTACAGGACTGTGTAGATCAAGAACTCTGGGATGTATGAACATGGGGCAAGACTGGACAAAGAAACCTATTTAGAGATGAGCTAATGGCCTCAAATTCTCAAATCTCTATAATTGTGAGGGTGGAGAGCAAACATATCAAGGAAGAGTCAGTAGACTTTAGCAAAATCCTTTTATTAGACTCATGAATAACTCTTGGTTAGGGAAGAGTCATGTGCCTTTCTTTCCTGCCAGAAAATTGGTTCTTGCAACAAAAATTAGGTTGATGACTATGTGTATATTGGATACTCCTGATCTTTGCTCAGCTATGTTTGTTTCTTTTAAGGACAAGCAAGTAAGCATGGATTTGTTTAAAATTTAAAAATTTACAGATTATAGATGAACTTATTTTCCTCCTGTATGTTTCATATTGTTAATGTCAACTATAAAAAATGTTTTCCCCCAAGTAATATCAACTTATGACAATGGCAAAGGTCATTTGTTATAGCTGAGAAACATGTAAGACAGTTGCTAATCTTTGTTTTATATGATCTATTTACAGAGTTTACCCAACCTAGACCTATTAGCTAAACTAATTTTATATTTGGTATACATGCATGTCAAATAAAATCAATTTTACATACTGTCCTCTCTTGTCTCTGAATTTTAAATACATAAATGTAGATCACAAACATTTTTTGAGCAGAGTAGCTTTAAGAATTTCTCTTCTTCAAGCTTCCTTTACTGAACAGAATTTTAGATATTTGAAGTTAAATTTTTTTTTTTTT
>NW_003852436.1:14665086-14666410 GCF_000181295.1 Otolemur garnettii | reverse complement strand
TTTGGCGGGTCCGGGCTGGGGATTCGAACCCGCCACCTTAGGTGTACGTGGCTGGCGCCTTAGCCGGTTGAGCTATAGGTGCCGAGCCCGAACTTTTCCTATATACTTGGGTTCTGCAGGGGAGAAGGTAGGAAGGACTTAAGTATGTGCAGCTTTAAGTATACTGGGGGTCCTAGAACTAATCCCCTGTGGATGCTGAGGGACAACTGTAACCAGGTTTATAAGGCCTCCAAGGCAGCTTGCAGCTTTACCCTTGGCAGCAGGTGAGGTGCTGGATAGGGTATGAGTGGAAGCAAACGTTAGGACCAGTCTTGAAATGCATTCACAGCAGAGTCAAGGACCACAGCAAGCTATCCACTGGATGGAACTCTTCAACCTCCAACCACATTTAAAGATGTAGAAAATCAGACATAGGCATTGAGATGCTTCAGATCCAGATTCAGAATTTGGCTCCAATCTTCCCATCATATGGCTCCATGAGGTCTCCCAGTAATTACACAAGATTTCCTCCAGGGAGTGTATTAATTTCTTGCACATCTTCTATGTACCTTAATAGGATCACACAAGATTGAGTTAAAAATCTTAGCCCTGTAGTTGCTCACTCTAATGAGAAAGAATGATCGGATCTAAAAACAACAGCAGGCTTGTGCATGAATTAGAAGAGCAGAAAGAGGCATCTCAGAGTCTTACCTGTCAGCTGGGGAACAGTGAAGAAGAGGGATGTGATGTAAAAGAAATCTCTACTAGGCTGGGAGTGGTGGCTCATGCCTGTAATCCTAGCACTCCGGCAGGCTAAGGTGGGAGGATCACTTGAGCTTGGGAGTTAGAGACCAGCCTGATCAAAAGCAAGGCCCCATCACTACAAAAAATAGAAAACCTAGCTGGGCATTGTGCAGGTGCATGTAGTCCCAGCTACTTGGGAGGCTGAGGCAAGAGGACCCCTTGAATCCAAGAGTTGGAGGTTGCTATGAGTTAAGCTGAGGCCATGGCACTTTCACCTAGGTAACAGAGTGAGACTTGGTCTCAAAAAAAAAAAAAAAAAAGCCTTCAGTAATACCCACACTGAGTTGTGAAGAATAGTACTATGAATATTTAAGGTGAAAAGACCCTTTTTAAAGACTTTTCAGGGCTCGGCGCCTGTGGCTCAACCGGCTAAGGCGCCAGCCATGTACACCTAAGGTGGCAGGTTCGAATCCCCAGCCCGACCTGCCAAACAACAATGACGGCTGCAACCAAAAAATAGCCGGACATTGTGGCGGGCGCCTGTGGTCCCAGCTACTTGGGATGTGGTCCCAGCTACTTGGGAGGCGGAGGCAGGAGACTC
>NW_003852436.1:14662290-14663981 GCF_000181295.1 Otolemur garnettii | reverse complement strand
CCTGCCACAATGCCCGGCTATTTTTTGGTTGCAGCCATCATTGTTGTTTGGCGGATTCGAACCTGCCACCTTGGGTGTATGTGGCTGGTGCCTTAGCCACTTGAGCTACAGGCGCCAAGCCACAAATTCCACTTTAAACAGAGACACAGTGTACCATTGTCCTCTTTGACGTGATAGGCTGCTAAGCAGAAAAATTAAAAAAATACTCTCAAGCTCTAGAACTACTTACAAATTCCACTTTATTTTTATTTTTTTGAGACAGGAGCCTCAACCTGTCCCCCTGGGTAGAGTGTCGTGGCATCTCAGCTCACAGCAACCTCCAACTCCTGGGCTCAAGCGAGTCTCCTGCCTCAGCTTCCCAAGTAGCTGGGTGTTGTGGTGGGTGCCTGTGGTCTGTTGACTGTCTTGTTGACTGTCTACCTGCAGCCGCAACATGGCATTCTCAGTTTCAAAACCAGTTAAAGTTTAAGGATGAGGTATTCAGTGGGGATTTGCCACATCATTCTAAAAAATGGTTATTATAGGGACAGGCATTAGCTAAAATTTTTTCTCTGTAAGAAAGGAGAGTTAAATTTTATGGACAACAAAATCAGTGATGCAAATCATTGAAATAAAATTTCTCTAGGAATTAGGAATACAGCATTTCTGCGTGACATAATGTCACATTAAAATGACTTGAATATTTCTCTGCAAGGTAAAACTAAGTCTATATATGATATGTGGCAAAAAATTGAAGCATTACAAAAAAAAAAAACTTATCTTTTTTTAAAAACATTTCTTCTCCAAAAGGAAGCGTCAGATGAACATTTTCCTGTTAGCAAAGGCCATTAATGAGCAGGATGATATATGTAAATCATCTGAAGAATATGCAGCAGCAATTACAGACCTATTTATTTATTTATTTTTTTGAGACAGAGCCTCAAGCTGTCCCCCTGGGTAGAGTACCATGGCATCACAGCTCACAGCAACCTCTAACTCCTGGGTTCAAGCGAGTCTCCTGCCTCAGCCTCCCAAGCAGCTGGGACCACAAGTGCCTGCTACAACACCCGGCCATTTTGGGGGTTGCAGCCGTCATTGTTATTTGGTGGGCCCGGGCTGGATTCGAACCCGCTACCTTAGGTGTATGTGGCTGGCGCCCTAGTTGCCTGAGCCACAGGAGCCGAGCCAGACCTATTTATTAAATGGAGAAAACAATGAAAGATTCACTGACTTTGAGAATTGTGACATCACACTCAATTAGCATTTTGGCTTCACCTGAGTTGATTTGATTTCACTAAGGCACATAAAGAACTACATTTAGAATTGATTGAACTCTCTGTAGATGACATTTTAAAGTCATTGTTTGTTGCTATGAAAGATGCAATTGAAATGTGCAAAAATATAGAATACCTATGCCTTTGGCAACATGCCTCAAAAATGCTTTCTTGCTTTTCAACCACTTTTTGCTGCAAATCTGCATTCTCCTACCTCACCTGAATCAAGACGCCCTTAAGGTCCCAAATGACTGACACTCATCTAGAAGATCAACTGAATCTGCGCCCTCCATTCTGCAACCAAATATTCAAATGCTTTCCAACAAAACAGATATAACAAAGTCATTAAGACATTCATTTTCGGCTCGGCGCCTATAGCTCAACCGGCTAAGGCGTCAGCCACGTACACCTAAGGTGGCGGGTTCGAATCCCCAGCCC
>NW_003852436.1:14650380-14662031 GCF_000181295.1 Otolemur garnettii | reverse complement strand
TTTTTTTGAGACAGAGTCTCACTATGTCACAGCTCACAGCAACCTCAAACTCTTGGGCTTAAGCAATTCTTTTGCCTCAGCCTCCCAAGTAACTGGGACTACAGGCGCCCGCTACAATGCCCAGCTATTTTTTGTTACAGTTGTCATTGTTATTTGGCTGGCCAGGGCTGTGTTTGAACCCTCAACTCTTGGTGTATGTGGCTGGAGCTGTAACCACTGCGCTATAGGCACCAAGCCATCCTTGGAAAATCTTCTTCAGCCAAACAATGGGTCCAAATTCCACAATTTATCAGATAAACAACTCTTGTCTGCTAAGTCTTGATCAGCCAGGAGCTGCCCTCCACAATCTTCTCTTTAGAAGAATCAGAGCTTTTTAAGCTGTGTGTTAGTCCAGACACCTGACTGGCCAAGTGTTTCACTGCTGGGTGGAAACCAAAAAGGTCACAATTGCTACGTGCATGATCAAGATTTACTTCCTCTGTGAGGCTCTCCTAACGCCCTTCTCCACCCATCCTCTTCCTCCTCACATCTTTCTCCACTTCTCTGGCAGGTCATAGACAAACGACAGCCAGGGAATTTATCAGCGGTAGATTCCCTTCATTTCACGCTACGCACGATTTTTCTAGAGACTTAAGGTAACAAAATGTACAGTAATTATATTGAAAAATATAAAGGAATTTAAGGCATAAAAGTAAGATGAGAGAAAATGTGGAAATGAGACTTAAGGAAGTGGCTTTGCAGCATCTCAGTATCACCTCCTCTATTACACTGTCAGGCAACCATCAGTATTCCTGTCACTGTGTCACTGCTGCAACTGCTGCCTCTCCTTCTGTGGCTTGGTCAGATTTCTCTGCTACTGCCCATTCTCCTGACCACTCTGGAACCAAGTGCTATGGGGACCTTTTCTCAAAATAGAGTTTTGAAGAAATGCTCATTTTCCATTTATTCTTACACCTCAGCTGTAGAATTTCGGGACTTCTGAGGTAGAGGAATACTTTCCTTTAGAGTAGTGATTTTCAAAGTACAGTTTTTAAACTTGAATTTGCAAGGAAGTTCATTCTCCAGTTTGTACTGGAAAGTGGGAGTAGATGGGACAGATTAGTTACAGGGTCTTTTGTCCCTTCTAATGGGGTAAAAATAACAGCTTGAGTCACTATTGTCAGACTATGCGGTCTGAATGGACATGACTGGAAAAACCATAATCATGGCTTCACAGGAGAGCTTGGGAATAGACTGCCTTACAAAGTAATAAATAAAATATAATTTGTAGACTTTCTGGTTTCCTCTTTATATTTTACTGTTTTATATTTGTTATTACCCTTACTGAAGATGAGTCGACTTTCATTCTCAGAACTTGATCTTTATTCTTTCTGCTATAAAAGAAAACCTTATGTGTTCATCTTCCCATCACGTCTGGTCTCAGGTGCCTCAGCTCTCAAGGGCTTCTTCATCTGCTCCTCTGGACTTTTCCATGCAAGGTGAATGTATGCAAGACTCAGCAAACACTCTGCAAGAGGTCAGAGCATGAAAGTGTTAAGTTTTATTTAGTTCATATACTTAAACTATGAAACGTTACCACATCCTTGCTGAGCTGATTTATAATCAACTGCAGTGAAATGGCAATGCTGTCTCATAGTTACAGTGTCTAATATTGAACATCCTTTTTTTTTTTTGGCCAGGGCTGGGTTTGAACCCACCACCTCTGGCCTCTGGCATATGGGGCCAGAGCCCTACCCTTTTGAGCCACAGGTGCTGCCCTGAACATCATTCATAATAGCAGATGATGGGATCTAAAATTTCTTTGGGAGCCGTAGATGCCCAGGGGTAGAGAAAAATCTTTAGGCCATGAATACCTTTGGACTCTAGTAAATGTGTTATCAGTCAGAAGTGGGTATTCATGGCAACTTCTGCTAAGATGGTCTACTGAGGCTCGGCGCCTGTGGCTCAAGTGGCTAAGGCGCCAGCCACATACACCCAAGGTGGCAGGTTCGAATCTGGCCCGGGCCCGCCAAACAACAATGACGGCTGCAACCAAAAAATAGTCAGGCATTGTGGTGGGCGCCTGTGGGTGGTCCCAGCTACTTGGGAGGCTGAGGCAGGAGACTCGCTTGAGCCCAGGAGTTGGAAGTTGCTGTGAGCTGAGATGCCACAGCACTCTACCCAGGGGGACAGCTTGAGGCTCCTGTCTCAAAAAAACAAAACAAAACAAAAAAAGATGGTCTACTGAATCAGACATGACACCACATTCAGAGCTCCCAGGTAATAGGGGTAGAGAAGCTGAGACCAAGGCCAATCCAATCATCTCACTGCATATGTAAGTTAGAGGACAACAATCACCTAGACTCCATGGAAATAGTGTAATAGAACCAGAGAACCAGTGAAAACCTTACTCTTCTAGCACTTACCTAGGGTTTTTATATCCAGAATTGCTTGCAAGCTCACTGGCTGGTAAGAGTATTCTTCTGCATAGTTACCACTGGTCAATGACTGGGAGGAAACATCTTTGATTCCAATGTTTGTTATCTTCCTACCTAGGCAGCAGGGCAGACTCTTAAGAAAATTGAAAAGGTCAACTTTTATCCTTCTGCCCACTTTTAAAAATCTATTAGTTCTTTCTCTACCCAGGCACTGACAGATATGTTCCTAAGCATAGATTTTGCCCGGTAGAAAGGAGACCTGATGAAGTCAGCTGAGGAGATCTCCTAAGGACCCAGAATCGGTGGTGGTGGTGGTGGGGCTCCCTTATGAACTACTCCATACTAGCAGTCACAGGATTCAGACACTGTTTCCTGGCAGGGTAAGGCAGCCAGCTTATTCCCATGGCAGAGTATTCAGATTCTGCTACAGTTCTGTCATTCAACTCTCATGTATTTTTGCTAGGCATTGAACTTGGCATTTGGGATACAGAGGCAAAAGACAAGTTTCTACTCTCATAGAAAAGATATGTTGTGATCATAGTATTCTAATGACCTGAGTTGAAAGTGGCTAACTATCAAATCTAACATTTTAGAATTTATCATTTTATTAAGTGCTTTTACATAAATTTGCTCATTTAACAGCTATCACTGCATATAGCAAAGAAGAAACTCAGCTTAACAATATTAAGTGACTTAGCTTTTTCATATAGTCAAGAAAACAGGCTAAATAGACTTATTCAAGATCTTATTCGAGGGTGGCGCCTGTGGCTCAAGGAGTAGGGCGCTGGCCCCATTTACCAGAGGTGGCAGGTTCAAACCCAGCCCCGACAAAAACTGCAAAAAAACCCCAACCAAACAAAAAAAAAAAAAGCCCACAATGATAACTACAACCAAAAATAGCCAGGCAATGTGGTGGGCTCCTGTAGTCCCAGCTACTTGGGAGGCTGAGGCAAGAGGATTGCTCGAGCCCCAGAGTTTGAGGTTGCTGTGAGCTGTGACACAACAGCATTCTATCGAGGGTGACATAATGGAATTCTGTCTCAAAAAAAAAAAAAAAGAATTAAGGTAAAACAAAAGCCTATACTAATAACACCAGGTGTGTCCCTCTAACGTTGATTTTTTTTTGTAGACACACAGATACACACACAGTTCCCTAAACTGAGTATCTGGCAACTGGGATTATCCTCTGCCTACGTGAGAGGAGTTATTTCTGGGCAATTAAATCCACATTCCAAATCACAGTGCCAGAGCTCAACTGAGCATGCTGAGAAGCTTGGATGCAGTGGTGGCAAATGGACCGCCCAGGCTCTCCAGCAATGAGGAAAGGTGGAATCTTTTTTAAGGCCTTTAGGCCTATTGCAATGACAGCCTGGGTTACAAACCAAAGGCCATTAATTACACGAGGAATGTAATAATACTAATCCAGAAGAAATATAGCCTTGGCCATTTTCTAAGAACAGATAGGCCCTATTGTTCTCAATTCCCTCAGTCTCTAGCATTTGCAAACCAAGCTTGAGAGTCTTTGCTCATGCTCTTGAGAAGCCAAGAAAAAGGTCAAAGTCAGATCTAAAGGGTAAGGCCTTAAAGAGCATTCACCTAGGAAATGGGAAGTGTGTCAGAAGACAAAGTTGGAGTTAGGAGGAGCAAATGGTTCAGGATTGTGCCTGCCATAAGGCTATAAGTCTAGTCTGTTCTTATAAAGACTGTCCTATCTTCATGGAATCCCTCTGGGTACCTGTTAAGTGCCAGTCTGAACCTTTTTAGGAGTCTGGGAAAACAAAAACAAAAACTACACCCTGAGCGCCCTGTGCAGGGTGGGGGTCACCTGGTAGATATAGACCCAGAACCTTTCCTCTACCTGTGATTTTAAATGGGGGTTGGGGTAGATAGAGCCCAAGAGGCCACTAAGTCCACTCTGAAATGCCTTCCTGCTCCAAGTTTGAAATGGATGGGTTTGCTTCATGTACAGTTGGCTTGTCTTGTTCCCTAACAAAATCAGGAGGAGTTTTTAAGTATCTGGTCCTCATGGTGTATATAGCAGCACTCATAAATACTGAGTACAATTTGTGTGTGTATGTGCATGTGAAGTGTCTTATTCTAAATATTTGTAAATAATAACCTATATATAATTTAACAATATTTAGCCAATTAGAATTTTTAATTAATAATGACCCCCATTCTCCAACATTCTTTATAAATGAGGGTACATCTTCTTGGGCATATTGCTGCTATCATATGGACTTTTAAACCACAATATCAGCTAACTATAATTTCTCCATTTTGGTATTGTGGTTTTCCTATATAGTACTGTCACTTAATGCACACACCATGGGCCACATTCTACAGGCAGTGGTGTTTACTAGTTGGCTCTCCCAATACCACTGTCCCTTTCCTCATTAGTGACATGATCTTAATTTATTTGAGATTAAAATACTACATTTCTTGGCCACATGAAAAAGTTCTGACCAATCAAATAAAAGGAGGTAAGTTGTGTAGGAATTTCTGGAAAGCACCTTAAAAGGGAAGGCATATACATTTTCTTTGCCCCTTTCTCTTGCTGCCAGCCTGGAAGTGGAACCCCGGGGTAGAGACCAGAAGCCATTCAATATTATGAGACATTTTTGTGGATGGAAGCCAGCCAAGTTGGTGAAGCAGAAAGAAACCACCTGGGTTCCTCTGGTGCCACCTTATCAGGCTTGGACAGTCTGCCTCCAGAGTAAATAAGCTGCTGACTTATTCAAGCAGTTCCAAGTTCTTTTAGATTGTTCTCTTCTAGGCAGATGACCTAATCCCACTTGCTAAATCTCCTGATTTAAATCTTTGTGAGGATCTTGAAAATCTGCATTTTTGACAACTGCCTAGGTTAGTTCTTGGACACAACACAATTTTAGAAACAAGTGCCATAGCATATAAGATCTCTAAATAATTTTATAATTATTTCTTGGAGACAGAGCTGAGACAGGGATTGTGTGCATCATACCTCTGCATATATTCTCTAGGGTATAGTACCCTAACAAATAGGGAAATATTCCACCAAAGTTTACAAAATGGATGAATTGGTAAGAGAAGTCTTCTTTCACACTTCCAATTTCCTTCCAGAGAAAACGTTTAATTGTGAACACTTTGAGAAACACTTGGAAAATAAGTTTTCTACTGGTTTGAAAGTTTTAAGTATGTTACTGAACCACAACATGATGGGCAGCCCTTTGCAATGACAATATCGTTCCTCACATGTGATAACTGTTCTGACTGTGGAGTCCTTTCTAGGGTTTGAAACTGGAATAACAGGAGGATTTCAATACCTCTTGCCTTTGGGATGTAACATAAAATCCAGTCCTACACACAAAACAATTTAATGCTTACCAAATTGCTTTTATGAGATCTACCTTTTTAATATATATGCATGTACATATCTGTAGACAAATATGCACACATATTACTTTATAAACAAATACGTTTCCAGTTTCCTAGGTATTCCATGTTTTTCAACATTATAGCCTTTAATAACCGTGATAACGATGCTAATAAAAATACCCGTTACTTGAATGAGAAGTTGTTTGTGGTGTTCATTAGTCAAGAAAGATACACGTTGATTATCTATGAAGGGATGCTTACTATGACTTTGGGGAAATAACTCACTTGCATATTTCAGTGCTGCGGGTATCCGACATTTCTATATAGAACTGTCTTTGGTACCACACAACATCTCCACCTAGTGACTCTTTCAGGGTCCTACAGCAACGCCTAGAAATTGTTAGCTTATCTCACACCGCTGTGCTACTTCAACCTTAAACACATTCGTACTGCTAACTTAAGTTTAACCTAAAGCTGTATTCCTACCTATTTTACGCAGGTTTCTACTTACGCAGTGAGCGGTAACCTACTCTTGTAACAAACAGCTGAGTCTCAGCCAATCACAGCAGCCAGACTTCAACCACTCACAGCTGGCCAACGTTCAAATCAGGCAAACACGGAGCTGTAACCAACCTGGCTGTTTCCGGGCCTCATTTCCTTTCTGTGTACACAAATTCTCTCCAACCACGTGGCCTCGTTCTAAAGCTATTCTGGTTCTTTGCTCAATTAAACTCTGTTAAGGGCCCAGGCATCCTCACACTACCTCCCGCGGGCCACATGCAGCCCACCTAGGACATTTATCCCGCTCACGGGGTGTTTTTGCCGCCGCTGCCTGTCCTGCTTAGCAGCCCACTTGTCCCCGCCCGCAGTCCGGCCGGCCAACGGTCCGAGGGTCAGTGAACTGGCCCCGTTTAAAAAGTTTGAGGACCCCTGGCTAACCTGTCTAAAAAAAATTTAACAGTATGTAGAATTAATTACTGGGAAATGAGAACGCACCAACATAACGTAGGAATTCTTTTCCCAGAGAAAAGAGCAGTAACAAATTAGTAGTCAGTATAACAATTAGTACCGTGAAAGTTCTTGATGTCGAGAGTTGATGATACGTCAAAAACAAACAAAAAAAAAAAATCAAAGTTTTCTAGTGGCCTGTTTTTGAACTCACACAGCCTCTACAAAACAAGATTGGTATTCATTGGTCTAAGGGCCAAGAGTTTAGGACGGGGTATTAGTTGAGAGTCCAGTATGCCCCTGGTATAATGCCAGCTTTTCTACTCGTTCTGGACACATTTTGAGACAGTATAGCATAGTGGTTATCACTGTGGGCTTCAGAGACAATCCACAGCCACTTACTTTTCTCTATGACCTTGCTCTCTATTTCTGTTTCCTCCCCTGAAGGGGAGCTGTACATTTGGCAACGTTGCTGTGAGAATAATTGTTTTGGCATATAAAAGCAGTCAATATTTGCTAATGTTCTTTATCATTTAATCCTCACAATCCCCTATTTATTTATTTATTTAGACTCACCTTGAGTAGAGTGCTGCAGTGTCAGAGCTCACAGCAAACTCACACTCTTGGGGGTCAAGGGATCCTTTTGTCTCAGCCTCTTGAATAGCTGGGACTACAAACTACCACTACAATGTTAGGCTACTTTTTCTACATTTAGTACAGATGGGTTAGGCTTTTCTCAGGCTAGTCTCAGACTCCTGAGCTCGGCAATTCACCTGCCTCAGCCTCCTAGAGTGTGAAGATTACAGTCACCACACCTGGCTCACAACACTCTCATGCAAGGTGTCATAACCACAAAATCATAAAGTAGGAATTTAAACCGAGGTCTGTCTAGCTCCAAATTTCCTGCCAATTCCTCACTATTAGAGAAGTTTTTAAAAAACTAATTTATTTAGATTAACAAAGAAAATTTAAATTGCTAGACATTCATGAGTTCCTTGAACATATGGAGAAAACCAACAAAAATTATAAATTAATGTGGAAAAAACCCTTGAGGTAAAAAATAATGGGACCTATGTTACTCAGTCAATTATGCCTCATTTGTTAAAGAAGTTACATGATCTAGGTTCTTTCCAGTTCTAATAGTCTATGAGTCTATTTATGGATAATTTTACACATAGACACAGAATTGTTTCCTAAAGGCATTTTTTTTCTTTCTTTGTCTATATTTAATCCCTAGCTGTCTTGAAACGAAGACACAACGCCAAAAATTAGTATTATTTATTTATTAAATAATCGCTGTGCACATTAATACAATCATGGGGTACAATGTGCTGGTTTTACATACAATTTGAAATGCTTTCATTTCAAACCGGTCAACAAAAAATTAGTATTCTGGAAAGCTGGTTTTACGTAAGAATAGAACTTGAATCAGTAGTTCCACCACCACTAAACTTCTCCCCAGGGTGGTTAGTGGTAGAGTCAGGCCTATTACTAATCTTCTAATTCAACCCATTCTCATAGGCACTTAAACCATTTAACCTTTATACTTCTACGCCTAATTTGCAAATCCATCTTTTAGCTTTATAAGCCATTCCACTTTCAGACCTTATTTTAAAAGTTCGGCAGTTAGTATATATGACTGTTTTGCATCATTATGACTTTAAAACTCCGTAAAACAAGAACTTTTACAGTGTACTTATTTTGTCCCGTTTTGTTTTCAAACGCCCCAACAAAGAACACAGTAGCACTTGATTTAGTAGCACTTGATGCTCAGCCACACCCTAAAGATCGCTCTTCTCAACTGAATTGGCTAAAGCGCCTGTCACTCCAAACATTTTAACACCCAACTCCCCCCGCCCCCAGCTATCTCTGGATTTAAATTTTGATCCCGCCCCCTCCCTCCTGGCTCCTCCCTGGGACTGCTTACCGATTGGCTGAGGTACCACTCCTCGTGGGGTTGTCTAGCCACCGCGCGCAGTGGTCGCTGGGAGCTGAGCCCAGGCGCGAGGACAGGCGCGAGCTGTTCCCCGTGGGCTCCCCTCCCCCCCGCGGCGACCCCTGCTCCGACCGACTGGTCCCCGAAACGGTGGTGGCGGCCGTTTGTGGTCGTTGGTCCCAGGGATTTAGGACCTACATTTGAAGACCCAAGGGGTGAGGAGAGGATGGGGGCAGAGGGGTCCCTGCCAAACCGCTGCTAACGGCTGGAGACCCTTTTGGCTGCAATAAACCCTGCCCGGCTCGCTCTTAGGCTATATACGCAGTGGGGACCCACGTCCTGCTGGAGACGGTGTCTGCAGGGCTCACCCGTCTTCGTTCCCCTGCCCCGTCGAGCAGCAGGAGGGCAAGTGTCAGAGACGTGGCTTCCCAGCCCCGGAAAGCATCTTCTGACCCGACAGCGCCCTCGCCCCCACCCCTGGCCCCGCGCGGTCTCGGCTGCCCCGCCCCAGCTGCCCGTCCCGTCGGGGCCCTGGGCCCGCTCCCTCCGCCCCGCGGCGCCCGGCCCTCTCTCCGCCTTATTTCCGCTCGCCCCCGCCGCCTTCCGGCCGCTTCCCACCTGCTGCCTTCCATGTTCTTTCCCTAACACTCTTTCCGTCGTCGACCGCCGCAGGTCAAGGCTGCCGGCTGGCCCATCCGGCTCTCTGGCCGTTGTTTCACCGCGCATCCCCGATGGAGGCATCTTGGCTGCCGGGTGAGATTGAGCCGTCTCTTGGTCGTTTTCATTGAGTTCTGGTTGGGTGAGATTTAGCAGTATCCCCGTCGTCTTTATTGAGTTCGAACTGGGAATAAGCCTCGAACTTTCCTCTGCTTTTAACTCCCGTCTTGTTTGCTCCCCACGTCCTTTCGTGGGTGTTGGGGTTTGAACAGTGGACGGCTGCAGATATGCGGGAAAAGTAACTAGCTGACCCTCTCTCACCCGCGACGCGCGGCAGGCAAGCCACGGACGGTAAATACACACGCAGTAGTTCCATCCTTGTTTCCTAACATCACATAGTTTTAATTACTATTTTTAAAACATTTTTTGGGGATACTGGAGAGATTGCAGAACGTGTGAGTCCAGAGATCAGCATCTGATCTTGACGTTGATATTAACTCTGAGATGGTCTGGAAAGCCTCTTAATTTATTTGGGTTCCATGTTCTTGCTATGTAAATTTAGTTTAGCTAATATTGAAGTTCTTAACTTTAAGCTTTACCTCTCTTTACATACATGATGAATTCTCTGTAACCTATTATTATATGGTAATCCTAAAGTGGGCTAATGTCAAAGAGGGAATATCAATAGAAGCTTTTAAATTCTTGTCTTCTCTTAAAATTCTCTCCGGTGTTTTGTTGGAAGATGGTGTTATAACCAGGAAGCGGGGTGTGTTGCATGTATAAGTAGACTGACACTTAAAAGAACATATCACTGGTCGAAAGAATTTTACTTATTTAAATAATGGGAAGATATTTTCAAGAGTCACCTAGGATGTGTAGTTGAGGAGTTTGACAAACTTCCTTTTGGAGCCGTTCGGAATTAAATCTCCGTATGTGCTCTAACGATAGATTTGTTCCAGGCTACACATTTAAAACATTAAAATTAGTTTAATTGCACCCGTGCCATGTCATACATAAAGATGACTATTATGGCTATAATTGCAGAATATTAACAATACCTTATTTTCTGCTTAAGGCACTGCTTTAATTACTGGTTTTCACTTAAGAGGACCTGAATATTGTCAAAAATTATACATATCAACACAAAATAAAACTATTACTGGATATACTATGAGGAACGAATTATTAATAACAAGAGCACACTCAATTTAGGGACTGAAATCCAGCCTTAGTTGTTTAGTGGTCTTATTTTTGTTGTTAGGAAGCTTAAACATGTCAGTTTAAGGAGGGTTAGTGAATGCAAATCAAATAATTGATATAAATAGTGCCTACATTTGCATATTAATGCTGTATATTGTTTTCTATTTCATTTTACCTGATGGTTGGTGAGACAACAAAATTAAGAAATATGATCTCTGTTCAAATTGATAACAGATTTCAAATAATAGATTGTAGAAGACCTTATGTCAGAACAGTAATGTACTGAATTTAGACAAGAATATGTGGTTATCTTTATCCTAAATTCAAAGAGTATATTGCTTTTACGTTCAAAGCAATATTTAAAAAATTATTATTAGTTACATATTTCTTAAAATACCTAAATTTTTAAACTATTCTAAATTTAAACCTGCCCTCTGAAGTAATACTAGGTGTGCTGAAACAACACTAAAACATTTTATGCATCATATATTCAAGTTCTAACAAAATGCGCTTTCATTCTTTAGCAAAAATTAAAATGGAGTTGAACTGATCCATCTATACACTTTTGTTTTGAAATCGTTTTAGACTTAGCTATCCACACACTTTTGATTAATTCTTCTGTTTTCCAACCATGTTGTTATACTATGGTCTATTAAAATGAATTGCTGCTGGAAAATCTCCATTGACCTGGCAACCACTGTTTCAGTGTACCATACTCAATAACAACTGAACTGACAAATCTAGAATTTAATGTCATGTTAATTTAAGGAGTGCCATAAAGATCTAATCTGCCTCTATAAAGGTATTTGATATGTTAAAAATTGTTTTTTATTATCATAATTAGTTTTAAAACCCATTGTAAAATGATATCATGGTCACTTTAACAATTTTATATATTTTTATAATTTGGAAGATGAAGTTTCAATTTAAGTAGTTTAAACACAGCTGAAAAGAATTCCTTTTAAATGATCATTTTTATTTTGCTACAATTATGGTTGTCATTTTTTCATTAATATATTTTCTATTTTTGGCTGGGTGCCTATGGCTCAAGCAGCTAAGGTGCCAGTCACATACACCTGAGCTGGTGGGTTTGAATCCAGCCCAGGCCTGCCAAACAACGATGGCTGCAACCAAAAAAA
>NW_003852436.1:14646030-14647422 GCF_000181295.1 Otolemur garnettii | reverse complement strand
TCATTGTTGTTTGGCGGGCCTGGGCTGGATTTGAACCCGCCACCTTAGGTGTATGTGGCTGGCGCCTTAGCCACTTGAGCCACAGGTGCTGAGCCAAATGTTGCACTTTTTAAAAGATAAAAGGCTAAAAGTTAATCTTATTAGTGGTTCTGATGATAAAAATTATTTCTTTTATCTATTAATAATACATTGTTTTAGTTATTGAATCTGATGACACGTAAATCAGATTTCCCTCTGATGTTTGGTGCAAGGTACACAGCTGGTAATATAGATGTAAGACTTTTCCCTTTATAAGGATTCTTTCCTAGTTTCTATTCCTGCCGTTTAATAAAAATTGAGGCCACTAAATTAGAAGAATCTAAAAATGATATAAAGAGAAATGAGATGCACTTGTCATGTTGAAATGAGCAAGGAAGGAGAAATTGATGGAAAGCCAAATAGCATTTTACCTTCTCTAGAGATGAGTGTTTTATAATGTAGTGTTACTGTTTAAAAATAGTTTCTTCAGAACATCACACATACTTGTTCTTTAAATGTAAATACATTTTAAAATGAAGTCTCATGACCCCAGTAGTGTTGGTGGGTATATGTTCTGTATCATTAGAAGGATGACACAAGGTTGACTAGTTAAGACAATGCAGAATTGTATTAATACTCATTGATCAGAGTAGGGCAGTTTTAAGATGTTTTCTGGTCATATTTGGACAGATACCTCTTAATTGAGTTTGCAAAAAAGTTTGCAAATATGAAAAATTTTATCTTGGAAGTTAGGCTCTTTCCTGGATATAAGTGAATAATAAACAGGGGTCCTCAAACTTTTTAAACAGGGGGCCAGTTCACTGTCCCTCAGACAGTTGGAGGGCCGGACTGCGGGCCGGGACAAGTCAGCTGCTAAGCAGGACAGACAGCGGCAGCAAAAACACTTGGCGGGCTGGATAAATGTCTTCAGCGGGCCATCGTTTGAGGACTCCCGAATAAGGGGAAGGTAGAGGAAGAAATAGCTTGAATCTAATAAGGTGAAATTCAGGTGATTTTAAAATCTAGTTACAGTGTTTTTCAATTTTTTTTTTTTTCATCTCACAGCACACTTGAAACTATAAGTTAAACTTCTGTGGCACACTTATGATGATCAAAAAGAAGAGTAAAAGAATACACTCACTGTGCTTTGAACTTCTTTTGAAAATAATTTAATTAACTATCTTTAAAAATTTTGGTGTCACACCTAAGATCCTCTCATGACACACCAATTGAAAATCACTGCTGTGGAGGCTAGGGCAGATTTGGAGTTTGTGGTGACAGTAGACTTAATTTGAACTAACAATACCATGCAGCTGTGTAGAACACTAATTTGGGTCATTGTACTGGTGGACTTAAGAATTTTGGTCATGGCTC
>NW_003852436.1:14639504-14644932 GCF_000181295.1 Otolemur garnettii | reverse complement strand
TGGTAAAGAGATGATGATGTATAATAAGAACTTTCATAAAGATTTATCTGCAGATAAATTGTTCTAGAGCAGTGATTTTCAACTGGTGTGTTGTTAGAGGATCTTAGACGTGCTATGAAAATTATTTTTCTTTTTAACCCTTGGTAGAGTGCCATGGTGTCATAGCTCACATCAGTCTCAAACTCTTGGGCTCAACCAATTCTCTTGCCTCAGCCTCCCGAGTAGCTGGGACCACAGGTCCCTGCGACAGTGCCCAGCTACTTTTAGAGATGGGGGTCTCACTCTTGCTCAGGCTGGTCTCAAACCTGTGATCTCAGGCAATCCACCTGCCTTGTCCTCCCAGAGTACTGGGATTACGGGCATGAGCCACCTTGACCAGCCCCATGAAAATTTTTAAAGTTTAAAATTAATTTATTTCTGAAAGAAGTTTGAAGCACCATAGATAAATTCTTTTTTTCACTCTCTTTTTTTGATCAACATAATTTAATTGTGCTGTGGAAGTTTAACCATAGGTTCAAATGTGCTGAGATTAAAAAAAGGCTGAAAAACACTGCTCTAGAAGATAGTGGGTTCTTTGTAAGGATTAAGAATAAGGTGGAGTTATATTTTAGCAATATTATAAAGAGAAGTCAAATAATAGGTAGGATAATTTTTAAGGTCTCATAAATCTGAAATTATTTTTATTAGCGGTTTCCCAAAAAGTTTTTGTTGTTGGACTTTCCCTCTAATTTTTGGTTTGATTTTTAATCATGGTATAATTTTTCAAAGGAATCGTGAATAAGTGATTAGATGCTATAATCTTATTAAAAAAAAACTATAGTGAAAGAAATCTGGATTCAGTGACTGGTGGTGTTATTTATAAGTTATGTGACCTCAGGCAAATCAAATCATTTCTCTGAGATATCAGTTTTTTAAATAGCGAAAGTGAGGGTAATACAGAGATTAGGAGTCTACATTTTGGGCAGATAGATCTCTGGTTTGAATATCTACATTTACCTTACCAAAGTTTTTCAGCACTATGATTTTATCTCACTTAGTCTTAGTTGACTTATTTTTCAAATGAAGGATGAAACCTACAGGATGAGTACTCAAACCAAACTTAGAGACTGCATGAGATAATGTATCTAAAGTGCCTGTCATTATGTGTGGTATTTAATATACTAAATAAATGGAGAAATAAACATATGATGGCATTTCACAGATTAGAAAAGTAAAGGTCAGGGTCACAAAGTGATTTGTCAAAGAGCTCTTGACCAAGATCTGGAATTCAGGTTTTCTCTCACCCAAGTCTTATTTTTAGGTGAATCGTGATGTCTCTTCCACTGTCTCTGTCTCACTCATGGAACATTCATCATGTACCAAACAGCCTACATGGTGCTAGGGATTTAGAAATAAAAGAATAGTATGAGTAACCTTGTTTCCCCTTCTGCCGCACATTGGAAGAATAAGTTTTCCTGGGCACTATGTTAAATAAACACTATTGAAAGCTGATTAGCACCAGAAAAAAAAAAAGGTATATGACAACACAGATAAGAAAAAAATTCCTCCCAAAATAAGCATGTGGCCACGTGTGGCAGGCTAACATGCCTGGACCACATACCTTTCTCAGTGTTTGGTGTGGGGTGGGGGACAGAGGTGGAGCTAGAGGGGCTTGACTAACAAAAAGTCAAGTAATACCTAATTTAGAAGGTAAATTAGTAAAACATAATTACTGCACAGTAATACCTAATTTAGAATTGAGAGGGACAGTCAAGGAGGGTTTTCCTGGAGATAATTAGGAGTGACAAAGGCCAAGAAACTAGGAAAGGAGTGAGGGAACAATTTATATGTCTGGTATAGGAGAAAATGGCATATTTGAGAATTTGCAGATAGGTAAGTATTGTTGTTGGTATATAATCAGAAATGAAATCAGAGGGCCAGATCATGAAAGAACTTTTTTTTTTTTTAAATTTAATCATAGCTGTATATTAATGCAATTATGGGGTACAGTGTGCTGGTTTTATATACAATTTGAAATACTTTCATCAAATTGGTTAACATAGCAGTTTAGATTTTGTCTTTAAGGACAGTGGGACATCCAGAAAGAGGTTTTTATTTATTTATTTATTTATTTATTTTAAATACAAGAAGCACATGCCTTTGATATTCAGAGAAAAGTGAGAATTGAAAGTTCTTTGTCTCATCCTTCCGACTCACCAATGATTGTTATTAAAGTTCCTTGTAAAATTTTCCAAAAATTTTGTATGCTTCTACAAACATCTGTGAGCTTGTACATACGTACATCTTTAAAAACCATATGTATATGGTTAGTGTGATAGTGAATGTCTTGTTCTTCAGCTTGCTCTTTGTCACATGATTTCTTGAATGTTTTTTTCCATCTCATTACACACAGATCTGACATTCTTTACTAGTTATGTAATAATTCATTGTATAGGCATATTTTAATTTTTGATTCAGTCCTCTAATGTTAGACACCTAGCTGTGTTTTTGAGATTGTTGCTTTCTGTATACAACATTTGAACTGACATGCTTCTGCATGTATCATTGAACACTTGTTCTATTGTATAGAATAAATTATTCATAATTGAATTATGAAATATATGTACATTTTAGACTTTGATAACTTGACAAATTTTCCTATATAAAGATAATGCCACTAATGTATACCCACTACCTGTGTATGAGGTCTTAAGTTTTTCCTGAGTTTTCTGTTGGTCACTTCATTTAACAAGTAATTATTGACTACCCACCATGTGTCAAGCACTATGGTGGGTACCAGGGAATGTGTTTAAGTCAGAACTTGTCTCTGCCCTCATGCAGCCCAGAGGTGGAGCCATAGGAAGTCTGCAGGTGTTATTTGGTTTGGTCAGTTTTATTTTTACAATTGAATTAATGTTTGGTTTTTAAATATTGAGAAATTTTACATAAAAATCTCTCAGATTTCTGGCTTCTCTTAAAAAAATTGGAAAATTTGGCATAATAGGACAAATCAGATTTAAGATTTCTTCATGGTATTAGTTTGCTAAAATTGAGTAGGCACTGCCCTTTTCAAATGGTGTATTGAGCTTTCTCATAATCTAATGCTTTGCCTCAACTCTTAACATTTCTTGCCAGGGTCTTACAGACATTGAGTTGGTTGTTTAGGAGATATTTGTATTTTTAACATGTCTAAAACTGAACTTTGATCCAACCCTTAAACCCAGTCTACTCAACCTTCCTCATCTCTCTTCTTGTTGCTCAGGTCAAAGCTTTTGTATCATCTTTTGCTTCTTTTTTTATCTCATAGTCCATGTCTAATATGTCAGAAAATTCTGTTGGATGTATGATACATCTCAAGTTAGACAACTTACCCCTTCTCCTTCAACTTCTCTGGTCCATGCCAACATCATCTATCACTTGGATTTTAGTAATAGTCTTGTAATTCATCTCCCTGCTTCCAATTTTGCTCTACTGACTTCGCAACACTAAAGCCAGTTATTCTTGTGCTGAAAATCTGTAGTAGCTCCTTATTTAACTGAGAATAAAAACTAAAGTCTATAAGTTACCTCATGTACAAGATGTACATTGTACATGCCTCTTATACGTCTATCTTGAGGCCTTTTGATTTTTCCCTTTTTTTTTTTTTTGCTGTTGCTCCCAGATAGCTGTATGGACAAGTTCCTTAATTCTAGTTCAGTGAAGCCTACACTAGCTATCCTGGTTAAAATTATACTCTTATCTTTTCCACCAAAACTTCTGCCCCAAGTGGCCCATTCCTGTTTTCCCCCTGTAGTACTTTTATCTTACTGCATATTATAATATTTACTTAAAAAAAGTATTTACCATTATTCTATTATTAAATTAAGTTCAATATACAAATATCTACATGTTGTATAACATAACAATGTGAGAATTAAAGTTAATATAACAATATTTACTTCTTGTTGTCATCAGTTATTTGTTTCTACCACTAGAGTATAAACTGCAAAGGGAGAATTTTAGTGTTGTATTTGCTGCTGTATTCCACATGTGAGGAACAGTACCTGGGCACAGTTGGTGCTTTATTAACATGCATTTGTTCAATGAATGAATTTGAGTTGGCAGTCCCTGCTCTATAGTTCTTATTTTTCTTAATGTTTCATATAAATATTAAAGATGTTTCTAGTGTTTATGTTTAAAGAATTGCTTTAAGCTCTTCCTTCGTTCTGATTCTCTGAATCCTTCTATCCTGTGAGGTAGAAACTTACTATCCACTTAAATAGAAGTAAATGAAGTCATTGAGGTGTTAAATAATTTGCCCAACCTCAGAGCTTAGTAAAGGGAAGAGCTAGGATTCAGACTAGCCAATCTGGTATGGTCTGATCTTAACCACCTCACTATGATACTGTCTTTATTTTAAGGAATCTGTGTTACAGATTTCTCTCTAGTTTTTGACTTAATTTTGTGTTATTTTTAGCCTTTTAAAGTACTTTTTAATGCACTAATAATATTTGCTGTTGAGGCTTTTTAATTATTGGTAGGGCCTTTCAGATTCCAAGACTAAAAAAATAATAAATGCACTCATTGTTTCTCAAAGATTTGATTTTTTTTATTAAATCATAGCTGTGACCATTACTGCAATCACGGGGTGCAATGTGCTGGTTTTATATACAATTTGAAATGTTTTCATCAAACTGGTTAACATAGCCTTCATGGCATTTTCTTAGTTTCTTAGTTATTGTGTTCTACATTTAGTAAATTTCACATGTACCCTTATAAGATGCACCATAGGTGTAGTCCCACCAATTACCCTCCCTCCACCCATCCTCCTCCCTCTGCTCCCCTCCCTCTCCCCTTTGGCCTTCTTCTTGGACTATAATTGGGTTATAGCTTTCATATGAAAGCTGTAAATTGATTTCATAGTAGGGCTGAGTACATTGGGTACTTTTTCTTCCATTCTTGAGATACTTTGCTAAGAAGAATATGTTCCAGCTCCATCCCTGTAAACATGAAAGAGGTAAAGTCTCCATCTTTCTTTAAGGCTGCATAATATTCCATGGTGTACATATATCACAATTTATTAATCCATTCGTGGGTTGATGGGCATTTGTGCTTCCTTCCATGGCTTAGCAAATTATGAATTGGGCTGCAGTAAATATTCTGTAACAAATTGTTATAATGTGATTTTTGGTCTTCTGGATATATACTTAGTAGAGAAAGTTTAAGTTAATCCAAAATGTATGCATTTTTATATCTCTTTGATAGCAATTATGGTGATTTTGTTTGAGGAGAGCAAGAATAAAAATTGGAACAACATTTAGGAACCTAGCACTAATACTTTAAGGAATAATTGCCTGAGAACAGGCTATAGGGGTGGACAGGAAAAGACTGATCTCAAGAAATACTGAGATAGGCTGGGCGCCTGTGGCTCAAGCGGCTAGGGCGCCAGCCACATACACCTAAGGTGGCA
>NW_003852436.1:14616551-14637569 GCF_000181295.1 Otolemur garnettii | reverse complement strand
TTGAGCCACAGGCGCCGAGCCGGTGTCACAGTTTTGATATGAAGCCATTTACTCTAAACATCAGTTACATAACCACATTCTAAGCTATAGTTTTTGCAGATATTAAATGATTTGATTATATGCATAAATTAGTATTCATGGGTAATTTTTTTAATAAGGCCAAAAAAATGAATGCTAGAGGCTTTTTTATATCAGCTCATTCATAAAACTCTGAGATAAGCACCATTTACATTATTATCTGCATATTTCAGGTAAGAAAATTGAAGTACAGAAGAGCTAAGTGTTAGTAATTTACTCTAGGGCAGTGCCTGTGGCTCAGAGGAGTAGGGCGCCAGCCCTGTATGCTGGAGGTCGTGAGTTCAAACCAGCCTTGGCCAAAAACTGCAAAAAAAAAAAAAAAATTTACTCTAAATTATAGCTAGTAAGTTAAAAGAAAGGATTTGAATGCAGGCAGTCTGGCTCCAGAGCCACGGTGCTCATACTAAACTATTAATGAAGATAATTGTTTGACAGTTTCACAGTTTAGAACTTTTGACTGTTTGGCCACATCCTCTCGAATCCATTGTAGAGATACTGATACTCATCCCTAGGAATGTATCTACCACATCATACCCCGGCCTTCACCTTTGGGAAAATGAAAACTGTTTCTTATAAAAATGTGCCGTGTCAACGGTGTGCGTCCATTAGAAATCAGGATGCACAGCTTGCTGTATTGATCATGTTTTTGATCCTTGTGGAATTTCAAAAAGTCTTTTATATAACATTGTTTTATTTAACAGCAACCTTGTGATAACTTGTATTGGTACTTCCATTTTCAAATGAAAAGATGAAGATGTGAAGAAATCGAATAAGTTGTGAAAGTTCGTATTAACATAACTAAGAAATCTGATGTAGAGGTGCAGTGGCTCAAAATTTTATGCTTTTGAAAATGCTGTTCTACAGTGACTTATTTTCATTTATGATTAGGATGTTTCTGTTGAAAGCCAAAATAGCTTTCCCGGTGTGTTCTCCATAATGTGAATTTTAGTTTTTTTGTTTTATTTATAGTAAAACTAGAGTGATATTTTATTCATGGTTAACATTAAATTAGATATAAAATTACAAAACAGGCCCAGCACTGATTATTGCAATCTTAGCATGGTGGGGGTTGTGCGTGAGGAGATTACTTGAGGTCAGGAGTTCAAGACCAGTCTGAGTAAGAGTGAGATCCTATCTCTACTAAAAATAGAAAAACTGCCTAGCATAATGGTGCATGCCTGTAGCTCAGCTACTGAGGAGACTGAGGCAAGAGGATCACTTGAGCTCAAAAGTTTGAAATTGCTGTAAGCTATGATGATGATGCCAGGGTACTCTTGCCAAGATGACAGAGTGAGACTTTGAATGAATGAATGAATGAATGAATGAATGAATGAAAGAAATTAGGAAACAAATCACAATGTTGATCTTTAGGGAAAAACCCTAATGTACATGTTAATTTCATTTTTAAATGTTAAAACACATTATTATATATGGTGATTGACAGAGATCTCATCTCCTCACCCTAGTTTCTGCCCATTGACATCTTTTTCTTAAATTGCTTACCTTGAAAATCATAATTAGCTTCCATTTCTGCTCAGATAAGTAGTTGTGCTTCTTGTTCTCTCTGGTAACTTCTTCCAGTAGGTAGGAACAGCAGGGGCTGATTTGAAGCTCTGTTTGCTTATTTCAACTATCTGTTAGATTTTGGATAACTGGTAAAGCTCTGGTGGATTTGAGCAGTATTACCATGGTGTATCTGACAGGGCTAAGTTACAGAAAAATCCAGTTGGCCTGTATGATAAAATGTTTTAAAGCTTGGATTATGTAGACTGGCAGTGATCATGTATTCACTGACAGCAGTGTATTTTGTTACTCTTTCTGCTTTCCTTTTTCTTTGCTTCTTTTCACTTATTTTTGGCTTCCTATTCTTTGTTCCTTTCTATTTCTCTTTTGCCCCTCTGCCTTGTTGCTTTGGGGGTGTCCAACCTGCCGTCCAAGGGTCACTTACTGATTCTGTGAGGACTTTTTTGCTTATCTGTGGTGTCTGATACTGTGAAAAGTATGTTCTAACCTTTTTTTGACTAATCAGCTTTCCTTAGTCTTTATGTATTTAGTGAATGGCCCAAGACAACTCTTATTTTTTCAGTGTACAGTAGAGGGGGGAAAAAAGGTTGGACACCCCATGGCCATCAAAAGGTACTTCTTCATTGGTTAGTGACATTGAAAGAATTTTCTGATTTCCACTGTAGGGAAGAGCTTTGGGGAAGAAGCTGAAGAGGACAGTGAAGGGTAATCACCAAACATGGTAGCCACAACTGTCCTTGGTTCCTTGAAATCCAAAGAAATATTTCATAGATTTCTGGGACTCTGTGTCATAAATACTATTATTAAACTTTGTTTTAGGAACTGCAACCATGAATGAAGAAAATATAGATGGAACAAATGGATGCAGTAAAGTTCGAACTGGTACTCAGAATGAAGCAGCGTTACTTGCTTTGATGGAAAAGACTGGTTACAACATGGTTCAAGAAAATGGGCAAAGGAAATTTGGAGGTCCTCCTCCAGGTGTGGATTTGTTTATATTCTTTTAAGTTTTTAATGTCATTTAGTTTGGGTGTATATCCCCACAAGTGTCCCAAATAATAGCTCTCTCCTTTTAACTGCTTTTTAAGACCTCATCCGTCATTTTTACTGTTGTGAGAGGAAAATAATAGATTATAAATGCTGTTCATGTCTTACCCTTGTTTTTTTTTTTTTTTTTCCCTTGCTCTGGGTCTAAGGAGAAGTTGAGAAAAAAGTTGGGATTAAAGCAGTGGGGGAAAGAATAGGTTTTAAAGAGATCATTTGGGGAGGAATCTGAAAGAGCAGTGAGCAGAGGATGGTGTTTATACCAGAAAACCAAATGCAAACAGCTGACAATGTTTGATCTGCCAATAGCCAGTGTAGCCTCTTTGTTTAAAACCCTCTAGTTAACTTTAAATTCTGGCTTCTGGTTTTCTCAATGGCTGCATCACTTAACACTTTCCTCCATTAAGTGCACTTTAGCCATACAGGCTTCATAGTGTATGTTGTTCTACCTACAGAAAACTTGCTTTTTCTTTTTTCATGAATGCCCCTCTCCCGGATAATCCTCATGGCTTTTTCTCTCATTTCATTCAGGTCTGTGCTATTGAGAACATCACCCCTTATGTGGCTTGATTTTCTTCATAGCATTTATCACTTATTCACTGTCTCCTTTCGGTATTGAATATAAGCTTCATGAGGGAAGGAGCTTTATCTTGGTCACTATTGATCACTCAGCACTTAGAACAGTGGATGACACATATGAGTTTCAGAGCAAATTAATTGAATGGGTAAATGATTGAATGAATAGTGAATATATGTTAGAATTTATATGTCTTGTTTATTTTTGTCTTTTAGGTTGGGAAGGTCCACCTCCACCTAGAGGCTGTGAAGTTTTTGTAGGAAAAATACCTCGTGATATGTATGAAGATGAGTTAGTTCCTGTATTTGAAAGAGCTGGGAAGATATATGAATTTCGACTTATGATGGAATTTAGTGGTGAAAATAGAGGTTATGCTTTTGTGATGTATACTACAAAGGAAGAAGCCCAGCTAGCCATCAGAATTCTTAATAATTATGAGATTCGACCCGGAAAGTTTATTGGTGTGTGTGTAAGCTTGGATAATTGTAGATTATTTATTGGAGCTATTCCCAAGGAAAAAAAGAAAGAAGAAATTTTGGATGAAATGAAGAAAGTTACAGAAGGAGTTGTAGACGTAATTGTTTATCCAAGTGCAACTGATAAGACCAAAAATCGTGGTTTTGCATTTGTTGAATATGAATCTCACAGAGCTGCTGCTATGGCAAGGAGGAAACTAATTCCAGGTAAAGTGATTCTTAAAGGTCATTTTGCCCATATTATCTTTAATTATAAATATAGAAAAATGACAGTACATTGTATTATAGATTAATATTACTAAAATATTATTGCCAGTTGAAGAATAAAGAGCTGAGTAAAGAAGCAAAATACATCAAATGATTCTAAAGGACAAGAAATTTTTCCTATAATGTCATATTTATGATAATTAACTGATACACTGAATGTATACCCTTTAATTGAGGTATTAAAAAACAGCAATACTTAATTCTAATAAAGGTCTGTCTTTGAAGTGTACTTGTTCTATTGATCTTTATATTCCACCATAAATTCTAATGATGCTTTAGTAAAATCTTTTGTGTGAATAGGAAACAAATGATTAACCAAAACACTAATGTGTATTTGAATTTCTGTTTCTCTGGAGAAACTGTTTTAGTGGACATTTTTAACTTTTGTTATTTTAATTCTGTTCAAATTAATTATTTTTTTACAGGAACGTTCCAACTATGGGGCCACACCATTCAGGTAGATTGGGCAGATCCAGAAAAAGAGGTTGATGAAGAAACCATGCAGAGAGTTAAAGTTCTCTATGTAAGAAATTTAATGATCTCAACTACAGAGGAAACAATTAAAGCAGAATTCAATAAATTTAAGCCTGGTGCAGTTGAACGAGTAAAGAAACTCAGAGATTATGCTTTTGTTCACTTTTTCAACCGAGAGGATGCAGTAGCTGCTATGTCTGTTATGAATGGAAAATGCATTGATGGAGCAAGTATTGAGGTAACATTGGCAAAACCAGTAAATAAAGAAAACACTTGGAGACAGCATCTTAATGGTCAAATTAGCCCCAATTCTGAAAACCTGATCGTGTTTGCTAACAAAGAAGAGAGCCACCCAAAAACTCTAGGGAAGCCACCAACTCTTCCTGCTCGTCTCAATGGTCAGCATAGCCCAAGCCCCCCTGAAGTTGAAAGATGCACTTATCCTTTTTTTCCTGGAACAAAGCTTACTCCAATTAGTATGTATTCTTTAAAATCCAATCATTTTAATTCTGCAGTAATGCATTTGGATTATTACTGCAACAAAAATAATTGGGCACCCCCAGAATATTATTTATATTCTACAACAAGTCAAGATGGAAAAGTACTCTTGGTATATAAAATAGTTATTCCTGCTATTGCAAATGGATCCCAGAGTTACTTCATGCCAGACAAACTCTGTACTACATTAGAAGATGCAAAGGAACTGGCAGCCCAGTTTACATTACTTCATTTGGGTAAGTTTAAATACACTTTAAATAATACCCTAGAATGTCAAGTTAGGAAATATTATTAGAGATGATTTAGAAATTAATTAACTTTGAACTCAACATTAGTGGTACTTAACATTAATTTTACTTCAATTTTGCAAATTCATGATAAACTTTGTTGAACCTTACCTCCTGTGTAATTGTCCTACATTTAACTTTTTATTACTTACATAGGAGAAAATTTGGTTTTGTTTTACTGTGGAGTTCGTGACCCTATAGCATTAATTTATTGTTTTTATAATGACTCATCTCATTTGAAATAAAATTTTTTATATATAGGGGTAGGATTTCTTAATTAAGCCAGTTCATAAGAGTGTCCCAGCATTTTTGGTGAAGTCTATACAATGATCTTTGGGGTGGGGGTGGGTCAGGAGTAGGGAAAATCAGCTGTTTCAGATGGGTCATGTGTAGACGCAGCCTTATGCTCACCAATCTGGAAATTTGTCATTATGATTCATGAAAGACAAAGAGCATTATTAAGAGGTGTTTGTGACTATTTTCTTTAATTTCATGCTTTTAAAAATATTAGTTTTCTCAAAAACATTTGAGGAATAATTAAAAAGGCTTTGGGAATGTAAAAATAAGCTAACCAGATACTTGATATTGTAAATGAAGAGACTTAATATCACTCTGGTTTATTTCTACTTCCTGTTTTTATTGTTATGTTAGTCTTTCCACCATACCAATTTGTCTCATTTTTTAGTCCACCTGTAGATTTTAGTTGATTATGTTCTACCCCAAATAATATTTATTAGGTTATTGGTTTCTTGAGAGTCAGCAATTTAAGGGAAAGATCGCCTATTGAGGATTATAATTGTCAGACTCTTAGCTTATAATTGATTTTTCATATGGTTGCAGAACCATGGTTCTAAAGCTTCTATATATTTAAAATTGATAGGCTAAACTTGAGGGAAAACCATTTTCAAAAGGGAGAGTAATTTTTAAACGTTGTACGGACTTCCTTATCTACCACAGGCACAATCATAGTACTATGAATATTTTTAGGAGATTCTAACTTGGAGATCCCATCAAAATTTTAATGCTAAATGTAGGATTCCCATCAAAGAGTCCTTTCAGTAGTGTGCTCCATTATTAGTTTGGCAATAATTTGGAATGTAACAATAACAATCTAATTCTTAGGTATGATTTCGATTGATGCATGAACTAGCAACCTTTTATTTTTCTTTTAATAAAGACAGGTTAAGTTAAAGATAAAATTAGGTGGATAGAAAATAATTTAAATCAGGGTTTTTTGAGAAAAATAGGTTAAAAAGTTCTTTTTATGTAGGATGTATGTAACTAGTTGCTGAGAGAGGTTTTCCCAGGATACTTGATCCTGATGTACCAAGGTAATACGGAAACATTTTTTATTTCCATTCCAAGTCATCCCTTACAAATTTAATTTAAACTTCTAAAATTCTTGTAACATAGTCATCTCAGTCTATTTTATGGCTGATTTTTATGTAGGAATGGTTTGCCCATCTGGTTATTCCTTCTGATCTAAGGAAGATCAGATTCTATATGGAACCAGAAGTTTTTCATCCACTTTTAATTCCCTTATTTGGATGCATTTTACTTGCATCCAAGGGCTATGGTTAACTAGTTAGTAGTGACTTAAAATTTCCTCAGAAAACCCCTGATCAGGTAAAGTATTCTCAACTTGATTATGATTAATTAGTGGTAAAATTAGCTTCAATAAATGAAATCCTTAGAGGGCACATGGGGTTTGCCTTAGTCATCTATTTCAGATTTTATTAACTTTGTATCAATGCTGATTTTAACAAAAAGTTGAACAATTTGTGTTCTATGTATTTCCTCAGGCTATATTCACCATGAGAGAGAAGAGCTAATAAAATGTAAGCAAATGTAAACAAACCTTAGATTAAACCCTAGTGCCTATTTGAGTGCAGTATGCAAGGACTAAGGACTTGTCTGTGGACAGTAATACAAACACCATTATGGTACTTAACTAGAAATATAAGTGAAAGTTGTTGCGTTTCAGGTAGTAAACACGGTTAGGGAACTGAGGAGAAAGGAATTCAGGGAAGCAGAAGAGCCAGATATCAGGGGTCTAGGGAACTTAGATCAGAAAACAAATGTCAGACCTTCAGAGGTCATTAAAGTAGGGACAGGCAGTTCCATGTTGCCACATGGCAAGTTACGAATAGATTGAGTATTGCTACAGCAATTTTCTGGCTCACGATTTTTCCTCTATTGGTATTGGAGCCTGTGGGCTTTCAAGGGTTGATGCCTTTTTTTAGGTATATCTTCCTTTAGGTAAATGTAGGGTTTTGAGGCTCAAGGTTTGGATCACTTGTTGGTAGTGGTGTGGTGTTGGTACCCTTCTGAATATTTTCGTGCTTAAATGAATTTTTCTGAGGTCTTAAGAAGTTGTTAATTGGAGATCCTTAGATAGTAAATCATCTTTTGTTCTATTCAAGAAATCTAATTTCCTAGATAGTGCATTAACTACTATTAAAAGAAATTTTCTTTGGGGTTAGGAATTAAAAAAAAAATTGCCTCTGTATCCTTATTATAACCCTTTCAGTTTGATGCTACTTCAGACATTATTATCTTAACCTTGATGATTTTTGATTACTAATACGTGACATAAACAGTTATTTACTTTTTACTTGGGAATTAAAATAGGTTTTATACTAAATATTTGGAATATAGAGACATCTTTTGCCATTCTGTAGCACTTTTTATTAAATTAGTCTTTTTTAGTTCATAGTTGTTATCTTTTCAGCAATGGATTAGACTATCAGGATTAATAATCCTACTTTTCCTAAAAGTTTAACTATTTTGAATCTGGGCCTCCCCATATTGCCACTGCTTTTTTCTGGAGGACTCTTTGCCATGTAAAGGTGGAATAAGTAAAATCAAGGAGAAAGGAAAATTCTGGAGAAGTTACATTTTTGAAGTAGAAAGTCCTGGAAAATACTTGGTGTTAGAAGGAAGTTAATAGTCTCTTTTGTATTGATAATTCACCTTGCTAAATAATTTATCAACAAATAATTACAGGGAAGGTATCTGTTACCTTGTTTTTATGTTTGCTTAATATTCTCTGATACAAGTGGTATTTTATTCTTACTTGTATCACCACCTAAAGTTTTTAAAAACAGGGATGAAGAGCCTCTGTGTCACAGACTAGCATGTGCCATTGATTTAATTTCATCTCATTTGTGTACTACTGTTCTGGCTCTAATAAATTTTATTAAAGAACAGATCTTTTTCTGAAAGCTTCTTACATACTAAGTATACTTTCCTAAGTATTCTGGAGCTAAAGATAAATGAACCATCGCTTTTCTCCCAAGGAGTCAGAGCCTAGTGAACACGGCAAATACTCAAATTCTGTTCTTAGCTTATTTTGGAAGTTTGAGGAAAGGGTTTATACATCCTACTTGATCTGAGTTGTAAACCTTCAGGAGAGTTTGTGGGCTGAGAGGGACAGAATACAAGCGCACTCCTCTTGGAAAAACAGTGTAGTATTGGCTTAATGGCAAGATGTTCTGCATAATGTTTGCTTTGGTGATTTCAGTCAGATTTTAGAAGAGTTAGAGATACTGAAAAGATGTAGATTTCACTTGAAATTTTATTAGTCTTGCTTTGCAGATTTTTTTTTTTGTAATAAAACTGCATTGGATTTACTTTTACTGAGCAAATAATTTTTTCCTAGGGAAATCTATTTGTGTGGACCATATAATGTGTGAATATTCATTTTTCAATGTCCATGTACTTTTCTGCAGTACTAATTTTGTGGCTGACCATCTCTTACTTGATTTTGAAATGATATACATCATTAGAATCTTTTATTGTTTTCAAGTCATTGAGTGGTATTTAGTATATATTTAAGTAGTAATCATGTTAGTCATTATGTTTGCTATCCTTTAAATTTGGTTTTGATTTCTGTTACTATCTTTAATTTTGTTGGAAGTTATGAAATAGGCAGCAGGGTAAAGGCATGCTATTTTGAGAAGTTTTAGTCTGAAAAATAATTGGTACTTTTTTCCTTGTGAGTTATCGTTATTTCCAGATTGATGGGCAGAAATGCAAAAATAAAAAAGAATTTCAATTAAAAAAAATTACCAATAAGTTGCTTCAATGGATATAAAAGAGAAACTTTCTCCAGGTTTTTTTCTTTTTTAATTTAAGAAATGATTTTGGTAGACACTTAAGCTAAATATAAAATGATTATATCATATTATAATGGAATTATAAATAGAAGAATAATGAATAATAATACTTTCAGACAGGTATACTTTCCAGTTTTAATTATAGCTGTTAAGTTTGATGATACTATTTCAAACTAATAATTTAAAGAACAAAAGTAATTTGCTGGATTTCCTTTAAAATTTATCTAGTTAAATGAGAAATAGGCATCAGCATCAACAATTTACAAATGTATTTGTTTTCATATGATCAAATGGTGAGACCAAAATTCCATTAACTCAACTATGTGTCTTTGACCCTCTTGAGAGGGCCCAGTCTTCATAAAGATGTATGTGTTCCTCTTGAAATTTACTATTACTTTTGCAAGACCTTTAAAATGATCATCTAGTATTGTTCATAATTCTCATGTTACTCACACTTGTATTAATGAACCATAAATATTACTGTAGAGTTAGTATTGTGAGAGAAGCAGCATAATAAGGAGCACTAGAATAAAAGTACAAGAATCCTGTAATCTCAGCCATCAGCAAACTGTGTGACCTTGGAATGGCAAACGAATCATCTAATCTTTGGACCTCAAAGCCTTCACCTCTAAAATATCAGGATTTTATTTGGTGAGCTCTAAGAACTCTTTCATCTCAGAAATTTATGGTTTTGTTTAAAAAAAAAGTATATAAGATTTTAAAAAAGTATATAAGATTAAAAAAAAACTCATATAGGGCCAAAAAAAATATTTTAAAGCATTGTATGTCTGCCAGGATACATAGTTGAGTTCAAATAGTTTAAAAAGAAGAGCTGCTTTTTTAAGAATTAAACCCTTCATCAGTTTAATATCCCTTTATAGAATTCAAAGGTTATGTCTGTCTACTTTACCGCACAATAACTGGATAAAAAATAAAAGATTTGGTTAGTCAGCTCATCTTTTGCATGATGACAAGTAATTGCTTTTTGGTTATTTTCTTAATTAAATTTGAAAATTACTATAGTCAAAACAAAGATTTTAGCAAACAAATTAATTACTTAAAACTTTGGAAACTAGTTTTCTGTTTGTAATGGAGGATTTAGGAAAATAAACAATATGCATTAAAAAATAATCATGTGGCCATTATTTGTTTCATAGTTACATTGATTAACTGATTAAACTAATCAGTTAATTTATCATTAAATTATTATGATTTTATTTACTTTATAAATTTAATCATTCTCAAGCCTTTACCCTATAATTTCTTAGTATCTTTGGTTGAATACATTCCTAAAATACTTGTTCAAATATATTAGTTTTAACAGGATCTACTGCTCTATCAATAAATGTCTAACTTAGTATTTCATTCAGACTTTTAAAAAATGGTTTTAAGTTTTCTGTTTATATCATATGCCATAATAAATTTTGCATTCTTAGATGTCAACAGCAATTCAAAATTTAGCCACAAGGTGGCTTAAGTACATTTTAAAATGTGACTTTAAAAGTACTTTTTTTTTTTTTTTTGAGACAGAGCCTCAAGCTGTCCCCCTGGGTAGAGTGCTGTGGCATTACAGCTCACAGCAACCTCCAACTCCTGGGCTCAAGCGAGTCTCCTGCCTCCGCCTCCCAAGTAGCTGGGACCACAGGCGCCCGCCACAGCGCCCAGCTATTTTTTTGGTTGCAGCCGTCATTGTTGTTTGGCGGGTCCGGGCTGGGGATTCGAACCTGCCACCTTAGGTGTACGTGGCTGGCGCCTTAGCCGGTTGAGCTATAGGCGCCGAGCCTTTAAAAGTACTTTTAATGTTATATTGATTTTTAGGATCTCTTCATCTTCTGGGAGGGGTTAGTATTAGGAAAATCTCTATGAGAAGATGTAGTTGGTCTTTAGCCTATCATGCCCCATCTCTGCTTCCTAGTTAACATTTAGTAGACAATAATTATTTACACTATAGCAGTGCAGTTAAAGTGAATGGACTAGTGAATGAGGAGACAGAAGATGTTTTAGAATAATGGTTTCACTGTGAATTTATTTTGTGCATTTAACTTCTTTAATGTTACTTAGTAACAGTTGCTTCTAGGCCTATTGGTTAAAATCAAACATACACTTACTGGTCAATATCTGATATATTAGAGCTAAATAAGCTAAATATAGCAAATCCTAGAGCAGTTCCTCCTATCTTAGAGCAATGTATACTCTAGAAAGACCTGACGGTATCTTATTCCAAGAATGATACACTTTCCTGGGAGGATTCAAAATAGACAAAAACAAAATTAAGAACTTTAGTACCCCTAACTAATTAGGTACTTTAAATCACTGGCATGTTAATAACTACTTCGTTTTTCTTGGCCCTTAAAGTCATAATATGTGGTTAAATATCTGTTGATCACATGTGGGGAGTTACTTGTTACTTGTAGCAAAAGTGAAATTTCAATCATAAAAATAACCTGAAAAATGACTTGTATATGGATTTTCATTTTCATAGTTGATTTTTTAAGCAAATCATTTGGGTAACTGAATTTGTTTCTGCATCGTTTTGGTTTAGTAAATGTGATCTTCACACCACATTGCTAGTATAATGATTTCTACTGTATTTCTGTCTATAAGTTTAGGTTAAAAAGTATAGAGGGGTGCAGTCATTAGGAAATATTACCCTGTTATAATTATATTACCTGATAATTTGACGAGTGTACTCTAGAACCATTCTTGTGTGTTTTAACAGTTTGACTTGATTTCTACATACAAATTGATTGAAGGTATTGACATTTGAATAAATAGATATGTAAACCACGATAGGAAACTTCAGCTTGTTTTATAGAATGGTTACGTATGTTGATTGCGACTTTATTTTTTCTTTTTTTTTTCTTTTTGAGACGGAGCCTCAAGCTGTCCCCCTGGGTAGAGTGCTGTGGCATCACAGCTCACAGCAACCTCCAACTCCTGGGCTCAAGCGAGTCTCCTGCCTCAGCCTCCCAAGTAGCTGGGACCACAGGCACCCGCCACAATGCCCAGCTATTTTTTGGTTGCAGCCATGATTGTTGTTTTGGTGGGCCCAGGCTGGATTCGAACCCGCCACCTTAGGTGTATGTGGCTGGTGCCTTAGCCACTTGAGCCACAGGCGCCGAGCCAAGAGACTTTATTTTTTCTATTGCACATGTTGCTTGTCCTTCATTATGTTTTCTGAAGATGTTATTGATAGAGATACTTTTCATCTTTTTATATTTTAGTTAAATCCTGTTTTGAATGTGGATTGTCATAAGAATGTAAGCCCATTAACTAATTTTTTTCATGTTAACATTCTTTTCAGCAGTCCATATTCCAGTCTGCTTGTTTACTGTCCAGATTACCCATGAACTTTACAGCATATGTGCCATATGTGTGGGTGGCTTTTTATTCTGCTGCTGCCCTGTTAATTTTTAGTCTAAGGGTAACAAAGTCTGTAGCCATGGATTTATGAGAGTATTGGATTATTTTGGGCACATAATTTATAAGGTTCCAGATGAGCTATTATGACACTGTGGAAAAGAGTTTTATTTTTGTTTTGTTGTTGCAGTTTGGCTGGGGCCAGGTTTGAACCCACCACCATTGGTATATGGGGCCAGTGTCCTACACACTGAGCCACAGGCACTGCCCAAACAAACATTGCTTATTTTTATTTTTTCCAGGAGGCTTTTAAAATATATAGTATATTGATTCAGGGAATTTGCACTTTAATTTGTTACAGCACCTATCTTAGGAAAAGACTGAAAGAATTTCTCTCAGCCCAGTTTCTTACTGGGGAGTGAGGATGTTGATGTAGTGCACCCATGCGGGTAGAATAGTAATCTGGCCTCTATGTTTTTTCTGTCCTTTTTGAATGGATTACTCACTGTCACCCCTGCCTTATTCCACAGAAGATTTGAAGTGGCTTATTAAAAATCTATCAAATATAAAGGAACGCAGTTTTAAATGGAAAAAATTGAGGCAATGGGGAATTATGATTAGCTAAATAAATCTAAGCAAAACTAAACATTATATTGTTTAGGGATATATCAATATATTGTAAAACCTTAAAATCCAGGGAATGATTAACACTTAAAATTTTCTATTTCTAAACCTGAGTGGGTGAGTATATGTCTTTGTGTTTTTTAATTATGTTAGCTATATTGATAACTTTGTATTTCTAAACCTGAGTGGGTGAGCACATGTCTTTTTCCTAATTATGTAAGCTGTATATCTATATCATATGTATTCCTTTATATATGAATGAAGATTAGGCAGCTGAGAGTAAAAACTTGTATTTTGTCAAAACCAGAATAAGAATCATTCTACTCCAGAGATTCTTACATTAATATAATTCAAGGCAAAGATAGGAAAGTTATATAGTATTAAGACCAAATAATTTTATTTTGCTCAGTCTGTATTTGGAATGTTTTATTTGCTTTTGGGCACCACAGTTTAATTCAACCTCGACAACTGGAGAGAGCCTGAAAACGCCATCATATGATTTAGGATAGTGAACAACTGAAAATTTGGGGGCTATTTAGTCTGTAAATACTGTTATTTACAGGGGGGCTATGATTGTTTGTCTTCAAATGTTTCAAGTGCTGGCATATGGAAGGAAGACTTTAAAATGTATCTTTGAAGCAGTAGGAAATGGATTTGAGTCTAATAGAAGAAGGTTTTGGGGAAGATAGACTATGACTTAATGTAAGATAGACTATGACTTAATATAACCTCGAACCTTCTAAGCCTTTAAACTCTATCCTTCAGTAAGAAATAAGTACAAATACTTTAATTTTTTAAAAATTTATTTTAAATCTGGTTGTATTTGCTAAATAAATGTATGGGGGGAGGAAAGAGTCTCGACTAGGCTATTATAATTACGTCCTATCAGAATTACCTTCCCTAACACCATTTTGCACATAATGCCTTGCCATTTTGAAATCCTCTGAAAATTTTACCTTTTCCAAAGTGATTTCAGAAAATTTGGTTTGGGCATCCTTATTCTTGTCATTTCAATATCCTGTTTGCTTACTATTCATTCCTTTGGACTTTTCTCATTTTCACTTTATTAACTGGCACATGACTGATTGTTAAATATTGTTAAAATATATGCCTTGCCTTCAACAAATACTTACTGAACATGTGCCTTGTATAAAGTCCTAAAGATCATGTAGTGAATAGGACATTTGCTATCTTAGCTGTAATAGATTGTACAGTGGATGGAGGTAGACTGCTGTTCAGTTACGGTTCTGAGAAATGTTATGAAACATGATTGGATGACCTGACCTAATCTGGAATTTTGCATCCCAAGAAAGAATTTCAGCAAAAGGAAACTCAGTACTTTAAATTTAATGTATCACGTAGGCAACACAGAATAAAAGAGCATGACATTTGGAGCCAGATTTCCTGGGTTCATCATCCAGCTTCATTACTTTGAAAAGTTACTAAACTTAGCTCTTCAGTTTCCTTACCTGTAAAATAGGAGTGATGATAACAGTATTTATTTCATAGGGTAAATTATATGTATTAAATGAGTTGAAATTGTGAAGGGCTCAGAACAGTGCTTTTTATGTATTAAGTTCCATGTAAATTTTGAAGAAGAATAATTTACAGAAAAAAACTGAAGACACGAGAGTTTCCTATCATACGTAATAATAAATACTAGTAATAATAATGGTTAGGACTGAGTACTTTAACTGTATGTTAGATATTGTGCTAAATGCCTTTATACGAGATAACTTTTCATAATTCTTTTAGTTATTTCAACGTTGACATTTTTTAACTTTTTAAAGCAGCAAAGAAATAGGTTTCAGTAGATTAAATAATTGGCCCAAGATCCTGGTTAGCTAAAAGGCTGTGCTTTGAACTGCTATTCTTCATAACTACATGATTCCAGTGAAAAACTGGCCTTCATTCAGTGTTAAACATCTGATAACAGTGATAATTCCATCTGATATGGAATTGTGGAATATTAATAACATGTTATTCTCCTAAAAGTTAAAATACAATGAGATAGGCTTTTGGTCCATACTTTTACCTATTTTTCAGAGATAATTTTGTCTTTACCAGTCCTCAGTGTTCATACATCAGACCATTACAGTATAGTGTGGAATTTGGGACACCTTGCTGAATCCTAAATGAATGATTCTAGGATAGAAAGGGCTGGTGAACATACCTTATTTAAAAGGAAGATTTGGGAATTTTAAGTTTACTCCAATGTCAGCCTTGCCAACTGGTGGCATATGTGTCATGTGGCAGATGATGGGGTCTTTTCTCCCATCCAGATGCTAGATAGAATTTCAAATGGGCAAAGTTTGCATCTGTTTCCTGGTCCCCTGTTTCTTGGTATTGTCATTTTTCTCCCTGATTATATTCAAAACACCTCAATATGTAGTTAAGCCTTGTAATTTATCAGCTCAGAGATGTTGAACTATACTTTTTTGTTGTCTTTACTTGTGCAGGAACCTGTGATGGCTTGCTGTTGTAGTATAATCAAGAACTCTGAACTCCACATTCTCCTGTTCAGAATGTTCTTTTGTTTGGCCCCAGTTTACCGAACTGTAGACATACACCTGCTGACTTTACCATGCTCACTGATAGTTGTGTGCCTTTCTTAGTGATGCTCACTCTACTTGGAATACTTGGAATATTCTGCTTCTCATCTACTTATCACTTGCTTCTATTGGACATAGTAACTCAAAATGATTTAATAACATTACTTAATACCTTAGTAACTTTTATATGACTTTTATTTACTGTTATATAAGTTTTGATCCATGATTAAAAGCAAGACTTGTAAAGCCAAGGGACTTTGTATATGTCTGGTTTGCTGTTTTCCCCTTCATTATATAGTTGAGCACTATCTCCCTTAATACTGAGTATATAGTGTTTTTCAATTAATTTAAAATGATCTGCATACTATAAGGTTAAAAGATAAGAAAGAGTCCAAGGAAAGATAAATTTTGACTCCTCTGAGCAGAGGAAGAAGAAATTGAAAAAGGTAAATCTGATATATGGAGTTGGCAGATACAGCCACAGAGACAATTCAGTTTTGAATGATGGTTAATGGGATGAAATGCCTGTTTGTGTGTATATATATATATAAATACACATATATATACACACGCATATATATGTATTTTGCTGAGGTAGCAATTTTCAGTATATAATTTTTAAATGTTCATGAAATAGAGGTTCCAAATAGTAGAAACTCTTGAAATAACGTTCTGGAACATAATGTATTATTTTATGTTGGATATGTACATATTGTATATATAAAAATTTGTATAATGGAAGTAGATTAAGGTTGTAGTAATTATTTTTAAATTCTGAGAAAAACTTTATATTTTATGTATATTAGCAATATAATGTTGAATATAATGGCTCATATATACACAATTTTATAATTTCATAAATTATGTAGTGTCATCTATAACGTATGATTAGGGCTTTGCAAATAGGAAATAATTGGCAGTAACTTACTGTACATTATAATCTCAGTTGATACTAGCATTGCATTTCTTTTTTATTCCCCTACACAGGTATAGACTGAGAAGATGGTATTGTTCCTTTTAGTTTAGTTTCCTAAAGACGGGGGAAAAAACCCTGATAATTCAGGACGCTAATATAGCAGGTTTATTCAGAAAACACTTAAATCCTGTGCATTCATTTATTTTGTCTTCAAAAGAAGAACTAGCAATATGACAAGAAAGTCTGAAAAAGTTTTTCATCTTTCTTATCAGTTACTTTAAAATTTACATATTTTTCCTCAAACTAAAGATCATAAAATCATCTTAAAAGATACAGAATATGCTTGTACAAATAGTTTTCAGTGACTTTTAAAACTTTTAATCACATGTTTACAGAACAAGTCATAGATCCACAATGTTTTATCTTCTTAAAATTAATGAAAATTCAAATTCTAATTAGTGAGATTTTTACCTAGCTTATCTTTCTTTTGGCTGTTACTCCTACATAACAGAAAAATTAATAACATGATTGTATTTGACAGAGAGTAAAGATCCTTTTCTCATTCCTGAAGATTAATTTATCTTGTTATTCCTGACTTTCAACATGTCTTTTCTTTTCCCTACTCTCTTACTGTCTTGGTTATGGAATAATCCATTTTGAAAAAACTACTTAGAATATATTTGTTAGCTACTAGTGTTCTTTAAAAAGGAATGACACAAGTAAAATGGCAAATTAAATTGTGCTAAAGCACTGGTAAGTAGTGACTTCATGTTTAACTCTAAACTCTATTGATACTTGATTTGTCTTGTTCTGAGAATTCTACCATCTTTTCTATGTGTTAAAAGAAGGTTAATTTCAGAAATCAATGACTTAAATCTCAGCATTTTTCCTGTTAAATCTGATTTTATTCAAATTAAATATTAACAAAAACTAACTCTAAAACTCCAAGTCATAGGTAGAAAAGGCATCATGAAGAGAAAACTTATTTTATATTTAATATTTCCATATAAAATCTGTACTGAAAATCCCCTTTATAGTCTGTCATTTTTATTTTGTGGAGACTTGCTATTTTGATAGTAACTGTATTATAATCAGTGATTTTATATTTTATGATAAATACACATTATCAACATCTTTATTCACATCACTGACAGTTGTTTTATTCCCTTCCCCTTTGGTACTTAACAAGTTAAGACAAACAAACATAGGCAAATCATGAATGTAATTTCACTGAATTGCCATGAAGGGCCCCAGCTGTGGAATCTACCACCCAGCTGAAGATGAAACAGCAACACCCTAGGCAGGGCTCTCCTGTATATTCTCTACACATTACCCTCCCTTCTTCCCAAAGGAAGACACTCTTCTGATGTGTTACTTCTGTGTGTTTTTGAAATTTATAGAAGAATTTATGGCTTCCTTCAACATGATGTTTGTGAGATTGAGCTATGGTGTTTAATGAAACAATATTCTTTTACTTTCGTTGTTGCAAGTAATTCATTGAAATTACATAATTTATTAGCTTTTTCTATTTTTGATGGAAATATAAATAGCTTTCAGTTTGGGGCTATTTGAATAATGATGCTATAATGATTTTTTTTCCTTTCAGGTTAACACGAGGGTAGAAACAACTAGATTATAAAGTTTGTATTTGTTAGGTAGAGGCTCTCTTGTAGTTGTGTCCTCCACCCAACAAGTGTGCCATACACTCTTACATTGTGCCCATTAAATGGGAACACACCAGTCCTCCTCCTGTCTCCCTTCTTCCCCTTCTCTTACTCTTCCCTCCTCTCAGCTTGAATTGAATTGAGTTTTTCACTTACGTGTATGTGTATTAGATTGTCTACTGGCTTCATGTTAGTATTGAGTATTGCTTTTCCATTCTTTTGATACTTTACTAACAAGAATGTGTTCCAACTCCATATAGGTGAATACACAAGATGTAAAGTCTCCATCTTTTTATGGCTCAATAGTATTCCATGATATACATACACCATAGTTTGTTAGCCATTTTTGGGTTGGTGGGCATTTAGGTTGTTTCCACATTTTGACGATTGTGAATTGAACTGCAATCAACAATCTAGTGCAAATGTCCTTATGATAAAATGATTTCTTCTGGGTAGATGCCTGAGATTGCAAGATCAAATAGGTGGTCTAATTTGAGTTCTTTGAGGATTCTCCATACTTCCTTTAAAAGAGGCTGTATTAATTTGCAGTCCCACTAACAGTGGAAAAGTGTTTACTTCTCTTCACATCCTTGCAAGCATCTGAAACATTGTGACTTAGTGATGTTGGCTATTCTTACTGGGGCTACATGATATTTTAGGTTAGTTTCGATTTGCATTTCTCTGATAATGAGGGACAATGAGCATTTTTTCATGTTTGTTAGATATTTATCTTCAGAGAAGGTTCTGTTCATGTCTCTTGCCCAGTGATAGATGGGATTGTTTGCACTTTTTTTTTGTTGGTTAATTTGAGTTCTCTGTTGATTCTGGTTACCAATCCATTGTCAGATTTGTAGCACACAATATCTTTTCCCATTCTGTATATTTGCTTTAAGTGTGTTCAAAGCTTTTGTGTTGAATTAAGTCCCATTTGTTTACTTTTGTTGTTGTTGCACTTGCCACTCAAGTTTTCTTCATAAAATCTTTCCCGGCTCGGCGCCTATAGCTCAACCGGCTAAGGCGCCAGCCACGTACACCTAAGGTGGCAGGTTCGAATGCCCAGCCCGGACCTGCCAAACAACAATGACGGCTGCAACCAAAAAATAGCCGGGCGTTGTGGCGGGCGCCTGTGGTCCCAGCTACTTGGGAGGCAGAGGCAGGAGACTCGCTTGAGCCCAGGAGTTGGAGGTTGCTGTGAGCTGTAATGCCATAGCACTCTACCCAGGGGGACAGCTTGAGGCTCTGTCTCAAAAAAAAAAAAAAAAATCTTTCCCCAGTTTGACACCCGGAAGAGTTTTTCCCATATTTTCTTCTAGGTCTAATTTTTATCATTTCATGTCTTTTATTTAAATGTTTTGTCAATTTTTAGTCAGTTTTTGTAAGTGGTAAAAGTTTATAATTTGTCAATTTGTCAGTTTTTGTAAGTGGTAAAAGTTTATAATTTATCAATTTTTAGTCAGTTTTTGTAAGTGGTGAAAGTTGTGAGTCCAGTCCCAGGACCCTTTGTTGAATAGAGATTCTTTTCCCCAGTGTATACTTTTGATTGGCTTATCAAAGATCAAGGCTTGGCACCTATGGCTCAAGTGGCTAAGGTGCCAGCCGCATACACCTAAGGTGGTGGGTTCGAATTTAGCCTGGGCCCGCCAAACGACGATGGCTGCAACCAAAAAGTAGCCGGGTGTTGTGGCAGGTACCTGTGGTCCCAGCTACTTGGGAGGCTGAGGCAGGAGACTCACTTGAGCCCAGGAGTTGGAGGTTGCTATGAGCTGTGATGGCACCACACTCTACCCAGGGGGAACAGCTTGAGGCTCTGTCTCAAAAGGAAAAAAAAGAATTGCCGTGTCTATACAGGTTTTTTTATGGTTCCATAATAACTATTTTTTCTAGCTCTTCAAAGTATGATGTTGGTATTTTAATGGGGATTGCATTGAATTTGTAGATTGTTTTGAGTAGTATAGATGTTGTGACAATTTTGATTCTTCCCAGCCAAGAGCATGATATATTCTTCCATTCTTTAATGTTTTCTGCTATTTCTTTTCTTAGGGTTTCATAATTCTCTTTGAAGAGATCCTTCACCTCTTTTGTTAGGTATGTTCCTAAGTATTTTATTTTCTTTGAAGCTACTGGGAAGGAACTTACATCCTGACTTGCTTCTTGACTTGGCTCTTATTGGTATATGCAAAGGCTACTGATTTGTGGACATTGATCTTATACCTTGAGATGTTACTATATTACTTGATCACTTACAGGAGTCTTGTGGTTGATTATCTGGGATTCTCTAAGATAAGACCATATCATTGGCAAAGAGGAAGAGTATTACTTCCTTTGCCCCCATTTGAATGCCCTTCTCTTGCCTGATTACATTGGCTAGAACTTCCAGCACACTGTTGAATAATTCTGGGAATAGTGGACATCCTTGTCTGGTTCCAGTTCTAAGTGGAGAAGCTTTCAGTTTTACTCCATTCAGGATGATATTAGCTATAGGTTTGTCATAGATGCTTTCAGTCAGTTTAAGAAATGTGCCACCTATGTATATTTTCTTTTTTTTTTTTTTTTTTTTTT
>NW_003852436.1:14607004-14616435 GCF_000181295.1 Otolemur garnettii | reverse complement strand
CATTTTTTGGTTGCAGCCATCATTGTTGTTTGGCGGGCCCGGGCTGGGGATTCGAACCTGCCACCTTAGGTGTATGTGGCTGGCGCCTTAGCTGCTTGAGCCACAGGCGCCGAGCCTGTATATTTTCTTAATTGTTAGAAAAGGATCCTGAATTTTCCCTAATGCTTTTTCTGCATCTGTTGAGATAATCAGATGGTCTTTGTTTTTGCTTCTTTTTAAATGGTGAATTATGTTTATGGATTTGTGTATGTTAAACCAGCCTTGTATCCCTGGTATGAACCCTACTTGACTGTGATATATAATTTTTTTAATACGTAGCTGTAACCTATTAGATAAGATTTTTTTGAGTATTTTTGCATCGATATTCATTAGTGAAATTGGTATGTAACTCTTTTTATTTGGGTCCTTTCCTGGTTTTTGTATCAAGGTAACGTTTGCTTTATAGAACATGTTGGGGAAGGTTCCTTCCTTCTCAGTGTTTTGGAAGTTTTGTTGGAGTTGAGTTCTACATTTATTGCCTGTGGTCTGAGAAGATACAGAGTATAATTTCAATTTTTTTAATGTTGAGGTTTGACTTGTGTACTAGGATATGATCTATTTTGGAGTATGTTTTGTGGGCTGATGGGAATAATGTGTATCCCTAAGCTTTGGGATGGTGTGTTCAGTGTCTATCAATTAAGCCCATTTGTTCTAGAGTAGCAATTAAGTCCCTCGTTTCTTTGTTTAGTTTTTGTTTAAAAGATCTGTCCAGTTCTGTCAGAGGGGTGTTCAAGTCCCCAACTTTTATGGTGTTATATGATACCATATAGCTTACATCAGTTAAGGTCTGTTTTATAAATCTGGGGGCATTTAGGTTGGGGCCATAAAAATTTGAATTGAAATATTCTCTTTTTTTTTTATTGTTCCTTTGACCAGTATGAAGTGACCATCTTTGTCTTTCTTATCTTTAATTGCTTTAAACTCACTGGTATCTGAAAATAAGATTGTGACCCCCCTCTTTCTTCTGATTTTCATTTGCCTGAAATAATAGTTTTCTAACCTTTCACTCTGATTCTTATGTTGTCTTCCAAGGTTAGGTGTGTTTTCTGGAGACACCATATAGATGACTTGTGTGTTTTTATTTATTAAGCCAGCCTGTGGTTCCTTAGTAGAGAATTCAAGCCATTGACATTTATTGAGAGAATTGGTAAGTGTGGTGGAGTTACATTCATCTTGTTTTGTGAATATCCATTGCTTAGTTTTATCCTTTGGGCCATTATGGAAGCTAGGTTCTGTTCTTTAGTTTTGCGGTGTTTACTTTGCTGGTAGTCTATTGTGATAGTCAGTGTGGAGAATAGGTCTAATTATTTCCTGTAGAGTTGGTCTTGTGGCACATTTCCTCAGTGTTTATATATCAGTAAAATGTTTTATTTCTCCATAAATATTGAAGCTTGGTTTAGTAGAATATAGAATTCTGGGCTGAAATTGTTTTGTTTACGAAAATTAAAGGTGGGAAACCATTCTTTTCTAGCATGGAAAGTTTCAGCTGTAAAGTCCACTGTCACTCTGATGGATCTACCCCTGTAGGTCATTTGGCCCTTATTCCTGGCTGCTTGCACAATTTTCTTTCTTTCTTTTTTTTCCTTGACTTTGGAAAGATTCATTACTGTGTGTCTTGGAGATGCTCTGTTCGTGTTAAGATGATCTGTGGTTTGATACTTTTCTAAAGGAGTGTTTCAGAATCTTTAGTGATGCTAGGTATATTTTCATCTATGATATCTTTCAGTAGGGCTTTCATTCTTTGGGATAGTCTTCCCCTTTAGGGATAACTACAATATGTATGTTTGAACGTATCATGAAATCCCATAATTTCTCTTAGTCAACGTTTTCTGTCTCTTCTTTTATGCCTCTTTAACTGCCTGCATTAGCTCAAGAGCTTTATCTACTAGCTCTTAGGTTCTTTGTTCTCCATGGTCTAAACTGTTACAGATACTACTGCTTCTTTGAGGTCCATGATTGATTCCTTCAATTACTTAAGCTGCGTTATATCCTTTTTATATTTTCTTTCATTCATTATTTGATTCTGTTTTTGGATTTCCTTTCAGTTCTGTAATTCCCTTCATTGTTTTTGACATCCATACTTTAAGTTTCCTTTCCATTTTTTTAAATAGGTGGAATCCTTTGCAATAGCTACCTCTTGTTCCTGTTGGGTGGTTTCTCTGTTCTGATTTTTCTGTATTGCCAGAATTTGTCTGTCAGATCCTTCCCATCTGTGTTTTCCTCTTGTTCACTTTCTCCTCCTACCTTTTCCTCTTTCTGCCTCTTCCATTTTAAATTACCTTGTCTCCATGGTTAGGAATTCAAGTGGCCTTTTGCTATAAGGCGAAAGGAAGAGAAGCATAAAGAATAAGACAGGAGATAAATAAAAAGGGGGTGGGATAAAAGGAAAAAAAGGAGAGAAGGACAGAAAGAGAGACAGGAGAAATGGTGGCATTTAGCAGGGTGCTTTGACCCACCCTTAAAAATCCCAGGACTCTGGGGGCCTGAGCTGGGTGGGTCCCTCAAGGTCAAGAGCTCCTTACCAGCTTGAGAAAAAAGCAGACACCACTTCCACCAAAAAAACCCCCAAAAACACAAAAACAAAAAACCCCTCAGCAGTGTGTTGCAGTGGGGACCTACCAATACTGTCTTTCAAAGGCCAAAGCTAGAAGGACGCCCTAGACCATGAGCTCAAAGCCTCCTTTAGCCAGACTAGTGCCGTGACCCTTTAGCCCAGGCCTTGCAGAGTGAGGCTCTGTCCCATAAATAGCAGACAAAATAAAATAGAATAAAGCTGGTCAAAGAAAAGAAAAAAAATAATGAAAACTTGGTAAAGAAAATTTAAAATAAAATTATATAAGATGAAAAAAGAGGATATTTTATATAAGAAATCTATCTGCGAAAAATGAGAAAAGTAGAAAAATGTCCACCAAAATGGAGAAAAAAGGAGAGAAATAAGAAAGAATAAAAGAGACTGAAAAACTTAAGACATGAACTGTAAAAATACTAGAAGAAAATGTAGGGAAAACACTTGAAGAAATAGGCCTAGGGGAATAATTTATGAGGAGGACCTCCCGGGCAATTGAAGCAACACCAAAAATACACTATTGGGACCTTATCAAACTAAAAAGCTTCTGCACAGCCAAGAATACAGTAGGTAAAGCAAGCAGACAGCCCTCAGAATGGGAGAAAATATTTGCAGGTTATGTCTCTGACAAAGGTTTAATCAGAATCCACAGAGAACTCAAACCTATTAGCAAGAAAAGAACAAGTGATCCCATCTCAGGGTGGGCAGAGAACTTGAAGAGAAACTTCTCTGTAGGTGCCTGGCCTACATATGAAAAAAAAAGCTCATCATCCTTAATCATCAGGGAAATGCAAATCAAAACCACTTTGAGATATCATCTAACTCCAGTAAGATTAGCTCACATCAGAAAATCCCCAAACCATAGATGTTGGCATGGATGTGGAGAAAGGGAACACTTCTTTCTGCACTGCTCATGGGAATGCAAACTAATACTTTCCTTTTGAAAAGATGTTTGGAGAACGCTAAGGGATCTAAAAATAGACCTGCCATCTGATCCTATAATTCCTCTACTAGGTATATGTTCAGAAGACCAGAAATCACATTATAACAAAGATATTTGTCCCAGAATGTTTATTGCAGCCCAGTTCATAATTGCTAAGTCATTTAAGAAGCCCAAGTTCCCATTGACCCATGAATGGATTAATAAACTGTGATATATGAACATCATGTAATATTATGCAGCCTTAAAGAAAGATGGAGACTTTACCTCTTTTATGTTTACATGGATGGAGCTAGAATATACTCTTCTTAGCAAAGTATCTCAAGAATGGAAGAAAAAGTATCCAATGTACTCAGCCCTACTAGGAAACCAATTTATAATTTACCCAATTAATAGCCCAAGAAGAAGGGGAAAGGGGAGAGAGAGCGAGGATGGGTGGAGGGAGGATAATTGGTGGGACTACACCTATGGTGGATCTTACAAAGGTACATGTGAAATTTACTAAGTGTAGAATATAAATGTCATAACACAATAACTAAAAATGTGGTGAAGGCTATGTTAACCAGTTTGATGAAAATATTTCAAACTGTATATAAAACCAGCACATTGTACCCCATGATTGCATTAATGTACACAGCCATGATTTAATTTAAAAAAGAGCATTTTAAAAAATAGAATAAAAAAGGAAACATTAAAGAAAAAAGAAATTTATGTGCGATAAATGAGAAAAGTAGAAAAATGTCTGCCAAAATGGAGAAAAAAGGAGAGAAATAATAAAAGAGACTGAAAAACTATAACATAAATGGAGGAGTTCTTGCTATTGAAGAAAGTAAAAAGGAAAAAATAAAAATACAACCAAGCTAAATGTAACAAAACAAAACCAAGTACAACAATGATTAAAAAAACCCCAAAAACCTAAGGGAAAAATAGGGAAAAGGAAAAACCCTCTGTGTGTGTGTTATGGATATTGCAATATGTTGCCTGTACGCTAGGTGGCCCATTGGTGTTACGAGAGGCAGAATACACATGCTGGTTTTCCTGTATAAGTTGGTGCCAGAAGCCTGTATTATTTACCTTTACTCAGGGCTTGGTTGTATATGTAGCATTCAGTCCCTGCAGGATTGGTATCCTGAAGCTCTCACCAGATTTCTCAGGAGGAGGGTCTTGGTATTGCAATCAGTGCCTTCTGAGAACAAAGTGCCTTTCTCAGGGGTGTGGAAGCCATTCAGTTGACCCCAAGCATGGCTGCTCAAGCTCAGTCTGTGCACCAGAGCTGGCCACACACTAGGATCTTGCAGACTGTTTCTCCCGGCCATCCTTCCTACAGTGCCAGCACTTTGATAGTAGCCAAATAGGGAGTTCTACCCCATCTTTTGATTAAATCCCAGCCACCAGACACTGTTCAAGTTTACTACCTTGCTTATGCTGTTCCAAGGTAGCTCCAGTGAGCAGCTCAATCAAAGAACAAAAAACTACATGACAGTCCTTTCCTGTCTCCTCTGTTGAAGTGCTGGCTGGCCTCTGCCCATACCCAGGCTTTGCCTTCTGTGTTGGTCTTCCCTCAGTTCCTAACCTCCTGGTTGGCTCCTGGAGTCCCCTGCTGCTTCACTGTGCCCCCTGCAGTGATGTTTCTGGGCAGGATGCCCCTCCAGAGGTGGCTGGAGTCCTCTCTCCCCTGTCTCACCATAAGTGGCTCTGCCATCTTGCTCCTGACTTACAATGATTTCTTTTTTCTTTCTTCTTTTTTTTTTTTGAGGCAGAGCCTCAAGCTGTCCCCCTGGGTAGAGTGCCCTGGCATCACAGCTCACAGCAATCTCCAACTCCTGGGCTCAAGCGAGTCTCCTGCCTCAGTCTCCCAAGTAGCTGGGACCACAGGCGCCTGCCACAACGAACAGCTATTTTTTGGTTGCAGCTATCATTGTTTAGTGGCCCGGGCTGGATTCGAACCTGCCACCTTAGGTGTATGTGGCTGGCGCCTTAGCCACTTGAGCCACAGGTGCCAAGCCTACAATGATTTCTTATAGATAGCTTTTTGTTGCTCATTTACACTTGAATTTGTGTTTTAATGTATAAGAGTGAAAGTGGTGGGTCATATTTTTTAAATGTTAGTAAATAATACTAGTTTTCCAAAGTGATTACATGAATTTACACTTAAAAGTATGTGGGAGTTCCAGTTGCACATTCTTGTCAACACTTAGGTATCTGGTCTTTTTTATTTTGGACCTCTGGTTAGTATATATTTTTATCTCATAGAGATTTTCATTTTTATATCACCCTTAACTAGTGATTCTGAGCATCTTTTAGCAGTATTATAGAGCATTAGACTATTGACTTCATGAAGTATCTTGCTTAAGTCTCTTCCCTTCTATTGATTTGTCAGATTTTTTTTTTTTTTTACTGTATTACATAACACAGGGAAGCTCTTTATTGGAAGCTCTTTATTTCGTAGATACCTTTTCCTACTGCATGATGTACCTTTTTATTCCCTTTATGGTACATTTTGAAATAAATAGTTCTTAATTTTAATATGATTCGATTTAGCAGTCTTTTAAAGTTAGTGCCATTTTTGTCCTGCTTAAGAAATCTTTACTCAAAAAAATTTATAAATAAGTAAATAAATAAACTCTAGTTATCTCACAGTCATGAAATATTCTCATGTTATATTTTAGAAATCTTTTTGATCTTCTAAATTTAGCGAAAGTATGAAGTCAGTCCCGGTGTCTCCCTCCAACCCCCAGGATATGGATGTTCATTTACCTTACACTGTTTCTTGAAGACTGCCATTTCCCCATGGCTCTGCAGTGCTACCTTAGCACTTCCCTGCCTTCCATATACTCAACCATATATATCTGGAACCTTATTCCAGATTTTTATTCTATTCCCTTGATATATTTGTCCTTGTACCAGTACCACAATGTCTTAATTGTGTAACTGGATGAGAATTCTTGATATTTGGTAGAGAATATCTTTCCACTTAGTAATTTCTTTATCTTGGCTCTTCTTAGCCCTTGTATTTCCATATGAATTTTAGCATTAACTTGTAAATTTATAGCAAAAAGGAAAATTTTACTGGTATTTTATTGGCATTGAATCGAATCTATAAATCAATTTAGGAATTAGTAATATTTTTATAGTATCAGGTTTTCTGATCCATTAACATGATGTATCTCTCCATTTATTTATGCTTGCTTTAATTTTTTTCTCACACATTCAGGAATTTATTAGGTAAATATGTCCTACATCTTTTCATCAGATTTATTCTTAGGTGTTTAATGTTTTTCAGTCTCATTGTAAAAGATGTCTTCTTTTGATTTTGATATCGAATCCTATTTTATGTAAATACAGTTTGCTTTTTAATGTATTGGGGAAAACTACTTATTCTGATGGTTTGACTCTGTAGTACTTTAATTTTTCTACCTGCACATTCATGTCAACTGCATATAATGAGCTTTTTCTTTTTTCCATCCTTATACTTTTTTTTCTCTTGCCTTTTTGCCTTGGCTAGAACTGCTTATCCAGCATTGAATACAAATGATGATAGAAGCCATCCTTGTAAACTTTCAGTATTTCTCCATTAAGGTATGAGGTTTGCTGTAGCTTTTATTATAGAAGCCCATTATCACTTAAGGATATTCTCTTGTATTCCTACTTTGCTAAGAGATTTTATCATGAATGGATTATGAATTTTACTGTACTTTTCTGCATGTATTTAGATAATTATATAATTTTGTCATTTTTTTTTTAATGTGATGAGTGGCATTGATTGATGTTGGAATGCTACATCAACTTTGTGTTTCTGAAGTAAATCCACTTTGAACATGGTACATTATCTTCTTTGTATTTTTCTAAATTTTGTTTTTGATGTTTTCTTTAGGATTTTTATGTCCCTATTCATTAGTGAGATTGGCTCATACTTTTCTTCATAAAAAAGGTGGGGATTTTTTTTTACTGTTTCCTATGAAGAATTTGTGTAAGATTGGTATATCTTTTTTGAATTTGTGTAAGATTGATGTTGTATCTTTTTTGAATAAGTTGAATATCATTTAAGAAGACATCTTCTCAAAAGTTTTTCAGCTTTTGTATTATATGTATTTCAGGGCTATAAATTTCCATCTTAAGTGTGTTTAGAGCTGTATTCCATCCAAACATTTGATATATTTTATTTTTTAAAAATATTTCATATTTTCTGTTTTAATTTCTTGACCATTCATATTAATTTATAAACACATGGAAGTTTTTATGTTCATGTTTTGGTTACTCATTTTACTATGATCAGAAAGTATATTCTTTATTGTTTTAGTCCTTTGTTTTTAATCACCCAATTATTTCAGGGCTGCTTAAAAATGTGTTTATAGTTGTTAATTACAGTGTGTTGGTTTCCTAGGACTACGTGATAGAGGACCACAAATTGGGTACAGTATAAACTGGGTGGCGTATAGAACAGAAATTTATTCTGCTTTATACTGGAGGCTACAAGTTAGAATCAGGTGTTGCCAGGGCTGTGTTCCTTCTGAAGCCTATAGGAGAGAGTACTTCATGCCTTTTGTAGCTTCTAGTATTTTCCAGCTGTAGTCCTTGGAGTTCCTTAGCTTGTAGATGTATCACTCTAATCTCTGCCTGTTGTAACATGGATGTTTTTTCCGTGTGTGTTAATGTCTCTACAAGGCATTCTCTTCTGTTTCTCTACTCTTATAAAGATACCAGTCACATTAGATTAAGCGTCCACTCTACTTCAGGGTGACCTTATCTTAATTATTTACATTTGCGATGACCTTCCCAGTAAGGCCACATTCTAAGGTACTAGGTAGTTCAGACTGCAGTTTATCTTTTAGGAGGGGTACTGTTCAACCCGTAATACTGTATATAGAGGGTACCAAAAAACTGTACACAATATTTTAAGAAAAGAAAAAACTATTAAAATTGTAATGCTCAATATACATAGAAATAACAAAAAATGAATACAAATCACATTTGACTTCTGCAATTACAGGAGGTGCTCAAAGGTGCTTAGCATGAGTGTCCAGATACTTCTGGCACGTGAAAAGTCATGCATTGATAACATCTCTTAGAATGTGTATTTTTTTTTTTTTTTTCACTCTTGGTATATCATCAATTAGGTCAAGTTTGTTAATCATATTGTTAAATTTGTATATCTTTTGTGTATTTTGGTTTGCTCATTCTGGCATTTACTAAGAGAGGGTAGTGAAAATCACCTAGTATAATTATAAACTTATATTTTTTCCTTAGTTCTGTCAATTTTTTGAAAGATTTACATATTAGAATGTTTTGTATTAGGTACATAGAAATTTAGAAGTATTCTGGTAAATTAAACCTCATCCTTTTATTATGTAACTTTATCTTCTCTGTAATGTATTATTTCTGCCTTAAAGACTATATATCTTTTCTCTGATATTGATAGAAATGCTTTCTCTTGGTTAGTTTGTATAGTATGTGTTTTTCCATCTTTTGCTTTTAGTTTTTCTATTTCTTAGCCTTAGGATGGGCCTAATATAGTTAGTGTGGTTTTTTGTTATTATTATTTTTTGGTTTTGTTCAATGTTTGTGGTATTTGCTCAGCTTACACTTAATGCAATTACTGATATGGTTAGGATTAAGTCTTTGATTTTGCCATTTGCATTCTATTTTTCCTGTCCTGACTCACTTTCCTCTTTTCTTGCCTTCAGATTGTTTCTTTTGTTTGTTTTCCTTTTCTTTAGTTTTGTTAGTTATACAGAGTTTGATTGTCCTGTGGACATGCATTCTGAACTTTCTGAAGTCTAATATTAGTATTTTATAACATCCCAGAGACAGTGCACTGCTGCTGACAAATTCTTTCAGTTGTAAATATTTATTTCACCTGCTCCTTGAAAGGGTTTTTTTTTTTTT
>NW_003852436.1:14589608-14606984 GCF_000181295.1 Otolemur garnettii | reverse complement strand
TTTTTTTTTTTTTCTGTTACCTCTTTGTAATAATAATTCCACTGTCTTCTGGCTTCCATTGTTTCAAGTGAAAAGTCAGTTGTCTATCAATTTATTACTCTTTTGAATATAAACTAGTCATCCCCTACCTCCAACTACTTATAATGTTTTCTCCTTATCTGTGATTTTTAAAAGTTTTATTCTTAGTTTTTAACTTGTTTGAGAACACTTCTAAACTTTGAATTGGTGTTTTTCATTTGTTTTAGAAATTTTTGTTATTTGTTTTAAAATACTGGTTTTGTTCCATGTTCTCTTTTTTTCTTTATGATAGTCCAGTTATACATGTTAAGCATTTTTTATTATATCTATATATCAATTATATTCTGCCTGTATATTCTATCCATTTGTATGTTTAGTCTGTATTTTTTTTTATTACCTATCTTTTGGTTCATGATTTTTTTATCTGTATCTAATACACTGATCTAACCATTGATGTGGATTTATTTCTCAGTTCTAGAATTTCATGTCAGTCTTGTTTATGTTCTCTCTTTTCTTCCCAAAATTTTAGAAAAAAATCCCCCTTATAGTATGGATATTATAGTATGGAGAGTTACTTGGATACCCAGTTGTGAAACTTTATTATTCAACTACCCTATGGATGTATTATTTTTGACTGTTGTTTTTGATGGTTTTAGGTGATGTTAATTGTTTTATCTCCTTATATGATTGATTACTCTTAATTGAATGCCAGATACTATATATGAAATACTATAAAGATAATTTAAAGCTACTAAGATGTTATCTCTATTAAGAGAGGATATAATTTGGCTTTAGAAAGGTGGTAAAAGGATTAGCATTTACAGATTGTCTTTATCCAGGTGAGGATTAAGAAGCTTGGAAGTTGAATTTAGTCTGTGTTACTACTTCTGGCTCTTTTTTACTCAGGATGCCAGTCATGCCTGATAAGTAGCTCCTGAGCTCTAGGTTTGTGCTCTTAGCCTTAGAATATGTCTTTCTCTTGTCACCTTCCTTATTCTCTTGTCTCTTCCTTGGAAATGGGCTAACCTTTCCAGAGGAAATGCACCTCCTGAAGAGGTACATATCTCTTTAGGATTTTTTCTTATTAATGATCATGGGCCCATAGTTTATCACTGTCTCGATTATTCTTAATGCTTTCAGAATTTTTTTTGTTTTTAATCATTTTTTACATTTTCTAGTTCTCACCAGGAGGCTTAATTAATGTTACGTAGTTCATATAAAAGCAGAAGATATTTCCTGAGAAATATCTTTCCTGAGATTTTTCCTAATGAGTTGTAAGTTTTAGATATTTAAATATCTACAGTTTTCTGTAGATCATCAAACATTTTTCATTTGTTTCTTTTATGAATATTGTCTTAACATAAACTTGTATATATATCCTTAACAGAAAGCTTAAAGCATATGAAGAGATAACCACTAAAACATATGGATGCTCATAGTTGTATAATATATGGTTAAAGTAGGTTTTAAGTGTGTAAAGTTTAGCTTTTATCAAGCTGAATTCTTTTGGCCATCGCTCTTCTTTTAAGACAGGATAAAAATGCTGTTTCATATATAACATAACCACAACTTCTACAACATTTATATTTTCCAAATATACTTAGATTCTTTGGCACTTTGCTTATTAGAAATCAACAATCTCATTTGTTTAATTTTTTTCTTTATCTTAATAAAGCAGTATTATTTAAAAAGACAGACCACTACAATAAGGACTTGATTTATTTAGAAAGATAATTTTTTTCTGATAATCTGTTAACTCACAGTTTTCATTTAAATATCAAAGTAATGTTCTCTTTGTTCATCCTTGCAGAACTTAAGAAATGGTAACTATTTGCCACTTATTTCCTTTTCTCTAAATTTACTTTTTTAATTTACTGAGCAAAAAGTTTTTAACTAAAATTATCAAGGACTCCATGCACTTCCAAAATAGGGATAACATCAGTCTAAAGACTCAATTCTTTTCTGTCTTCACTGCTTACAGACAGGGAACACAATCTCTTCAGCCTGGACCTGTGTAGAAGAATTTGGAGAAAATAAACAGGTAAGAAAAAATCTTAGGAATATTAAGTTATATATTTAGTTTTCTGAAAGTTATAAATTATCCTTACCTCTGTAAGAAGAAATATGAAAGTTTAATATTGTCTAATACTATTGTGAAGTATTTTGATTACAATAGCTTTGTTAATTATAGATTAATTAAACATATTTTTAAAAGAATTATTTTTTTAATGACTATCCCCATTTTCTTTTATTTTTTTATTGTTGGGGATTCATTGAGGATACACAGAACCAGCTTACATTGATTGCTTTTGTTAGAGAAGGACCCTCTTATATTAGCGTACAGACTTGTTTCTGTTATTTCCCATTTCTCAAAACTTAACATGCTAATGAACACCCAAGATGGTAAACAGTATGATAAATGGGATATGGGGGGAATAAGTGCATTGTCTGTATATTATCCAGAATGTCTTAGTTTATCTGAAAATAGATTCTTAATTTTTTTCATCCTTCTTATGCCAAAATCTTACTGCAACAGTTTTGAACAAAAGTTTTATGAGTAGGACTTACTGTTCAGTTTTTTCACTGAGGTACGGAGAAAGATAAGCTTTAGTAGGCAGTTTAAAGGTAATTTATGATTTGAGTAAATATTATTACGTTTCAAACTCCTTTTTATATGGTAGAGGCAAAAGGAATGTCTTGATGCCTGGGTAGCAATCTATACACTAGTTCTGTATTCTTAAGTAAGTTACTTCACCTTCTTGTTCCTAAATTATCTCTTTGACAAAAGAGATGATAATAGTACTTGTAAGGCAGTTCAGGATTGAATTGTATTGCTCTTGTGTGGTTATTTTTAGTGCTTGGTAATGCTTAATAACATTACCTGTTATTTTGTAGATACAAAGAGAAATATATTTTTTATTCTTAAGACTTTTACTTTATTATTACCAATTTTAATCTTAGCTTAGTATAAAAATTCAATTATGTGATGCTAGTCTTAGAACTATCTTTTTTACAACTTTAGTTCAAATTTGAATGAACAGGACTGATTTTACAGATAGAAATGAAACTTAAATATTTACTATCTTTTCTAAGACTTTATTGTTGTCTTTAATATTTTGCCGATACAGTTTATCTAGTGAGCTACAATTTATACCTATACTAAAACTGCGATTGCTGTAGCTCTGATTATAATTTTTTCTCTCATCGGCTAGTGTTCTATTACCCTCTTTCTAACTTGTTTAGAAACTTGCATTGAAAGAAGTTTGACATAATTATCTCTTAAGATGAAGGTAGCAAATTGAAAATTCTGGATTTGGTTTAACCTGAGTCTTTTGAAAGGAAAGCAAGGAAGCTTAATGTCAGTACACATAGGCGTCTGTTGTTTTATACTTGGTCATCTTTTTTTTTTTTTTTTTTTTTTCTTTTTTTGAGATAGAGTCTCCACTCCATTGCCCTAGGTAAGCATGCCCTGGTGTTGTTACACCTCACAGCAACCTCAAACTCTTGGGCTCAAGTGATCCTCTTGCCTCAGCCTCCCAAGTAGTTGGCGCTAAAGGTGCCTACCACTATGCCTGGCTAGTTTTTCTATTTTTAATAGAGATGGGGATCTCATTGTTGCTCAGGCTGAGGCTGGTCTTAAAATCTTTGAGTTCAAGCAGTCCACCCACCTTTCTCCCATAATACCAGGTTTACAGGTGTGAGCCAAGACATCCAGCCTATCTTTTTTTGTTGTTGTGATTTCGTTTTGCCTTTGAAGGCATTTGAGTTTGTAATTGCTGTGTTTAAAGCTTTTTTTTTTCTATTTTGTTTTTAATATTTTCCCATCATGTATTAAAACCATTAAAGGTTCTTTTCAAGCAGATGTTCAGAGTCATTCAGTGAAGCAACTTGTTTTTAAGGTCAAACAAGTTTGGGAAAAACTGCACTATATATACTCCTTAGAAAATCATAATGCATATTAGCAAACTCTTTAAGGTAGAAACCTGTTTAACTTTTAAGCCTATCTTAAACTTTTCTTGAGATTATATGGTTATAAGATTCTTGTTTTGAGGGATTCTTGTACTTTAATTATATGGGATGTAGTTTGGGAAACACCAAAACTAATGGAAATGAACACTTAAGTTCCTGTGCCTATAACTTTATTGAGGTATAATTAAAATCCAATAAAATACACATATTTATAGTGTACAATTTGATCTGTTTTGATTTATGAATACATCTGTGAATGACACTACAGTCAAGAAAACAGACATTTCTATTACTCTCCAAAGTTGTCTCATACCCGTTGCAATCCATCTTCCTTCCACTGTTTCCTAGGCAACTGCTCTAATTTGCATTTTCTAGAATTTCAAACCTTTGGTTTTGAAGGTTAAAATTGTAATCTTTAGATGATTTAGAATGAAACAAGTATAATTTCTTTAAATAAGGGTATAAAATCTAACAAATTTATGTTTATAATAACTGTTACATTTGATAAAGTTTTCACAGCAAGAATTTAAATTCCAAATTAGATTTTGGGAAAATGATTTGAGTTTAAGAATAAAAGCAGATAGTTTTTTAAACAGCAAAAGTGAATTTTAAAAATATAATTACTCTAGATAAAAATAAATTGACACTAACCAACCAGAACTTTATAAGGAAGCAGTCATAGGGGGTAACTTTCTTTTTAACTTAGCCATTGGTTACTAAAATTAACATATTTAAGGCCTCTCTTAAAATCATCTTATTCAGAAACACATAAGCTATACTGTGGGCCTACTTGTAGGAAAAACCCATAGTCACTTTAAGTCTACATCTTGCCTTTTGCTACCAGGAATGTGGTAGGAAAATTAAGTAGAAGATAATTGTAGATGGTAGGGAAGGGCAGGATTTTCCCTTTAGCCTTGGAAGGTTCACAGAAAAATCAACTCTGTGGGCCTAATTTTAGGAAAAAAACATGGTCACTTTAAGTCTACATCTTGCCTTTTGCTGTCAGGAATCTGGTAGGAAAATTAAGTAGAAGATAATTTGGGGGGAGAGTGGTTAAGGCAGAACTTCTCCTTTGCCCTTAGAGGGTTCACTGAAAAATCAACTCAACAATAAAGTAGATTAATAAGGGAAAAATTTTCAAATGTAACATGAATATGTAGAAACTTTCAGAAAATGAGGATTCTACTCCCCCACAGGGTTCAGAAGCTTAATATGCCTTTCTGATAGAATGAGTTTTGGAAGAAAGGAAAGAGGAATTCTGCTGGGGATAGTAAAGGATTACTAGAGAGCATGAATAGATAACTCGTGATGAAGAATGGATGAGGGAAACCGATTGCATTGTCACTGATTCTCCTGGGAAATTAAATTACCTTGAGAATTAATTTAATTGAAAATTATTTTTAAAATGTATTGGACCAAGTCAGGTTGCATTCTTAATCTTCTTTTCTGTAATAGATATTGAGATAACTGGGAGGGGAATGGAAAAACAGTTGTTCTCCCAGGTGGTTCTGGATCTCAGGCAGAGTGAAACTTTTAAGATTTTGAGAGAGCCACTTGTGTGTGAGTGGGGTGTGGTTGGACAGAGAGACCATGAGGCTTTTCAGTCAATCCAATATGTCAAAATGCCATTTTTTAAGTAAAATATTTCTAATTTCCTTCAATAAAAATACTTCTTGTTCTTCCCAACATTTGCAATAGGGAAAACAAGATAAAAATGCCAATAAATCTGATATATGTGTGTTAGCAAAAAGTATTAAATTTTTTTTGTGTAAGTTGCTTAATAACTAGCAGTTCTGAGAAATATTTCCTCTGCTTTACACTTAGCCCTTGATTATTTTTATACCAGTATGGAAAGTATAAAATAAGAAGTAATAAATATTATTTATATTCTAGTAAGGTGGTTTTTATTTCTCTGTTTGAGCCCAGTCATATTTTATGTTCTGGGAATGTATAATATGGTAAAACAACTAAGGGTTTTCTGCAGATGAAATTCAGTGTTTCAGTGATAGTTATTGAGATAGCTGTTTTAATTATTATTCCTGAATGTTAGGTATTAAAATAATAAAATGGTGAAATGAGGAATTTTTCCAAAAATTTCAATAATGATCCCATGGAAATCTATGGAAGTGGTTAAGATATGTATTAAGGGCTGCGGAAATATATTTCATAGATCAAAAGATAAGGTGTTCATCCTCATACATTTCTGGTGAGCGTATAAAATGGCATAACCTTAGCCACCTTGGGAAACAACTGGGCATTTCCTCAATTGTTGACCCAGCAGTTCCATTCCTAGATACTTACTTAAGTACAAAACCTGAATGTGCAGCATTAGCAGTAGCATTCATGATAGCCAAAATTGTAGAAACCACCCAAATATCTGAGCAGATAAACAAAATTTGTAGTCTACCCAAATAATGTATATTAATGTTTTTATTTCTGGCATAAAAAGAAATAAAATTATCATGAATAAACCTTGAAAATCTTTTGCTAAAAGTTAGTTCCAAAAGACCACATAAATCGTGTGCTTTCATATTAAATGAAAAGCCCAGAATAGGCAAGTCTGTTGAAACAGAAACTTGAGTGGTTGCTGTGGATGCAGAGTTTCCATTTAGGAGGATGATAATATTCTGCAATTATATATTGTTAATTGTAAACATTGTGAAAACACTAAAACTCAACCAGATTAGACACTTAAAGTTCATCAAAAAGGGAAAAGTTCATTTTCCTGCTCATTGCATATACATCCATTGGAATTTTTCTGAATCCAGAAGTTCTTTTAGGCATTACTGCTTGATTAGAATTGGCACTTACTGTTAAGCCTATTTGCTGGTCTTTGTATAAATCAAATTTGTTGAAAATGTTTATATTTATTTTGGATATAAATACGAATTGTAGAAAATTTGATCAAAATATTATGTCTAATAATACATTATATTAGAGCAGTTCATATACTTTTTTGTTTGTCTTTTTGTAAAACAATCTTTAGATATTACCTAAAAGTTTAGCATGTAAAATTAGGTGCGTAGAGTGAAATGGGAAGTGTGTGGAGCTGCTTGGAGTAGAATGGGAAGTGTATGAATGGGTACGTACCAGCAAAAGCTAGTTAGCTTAGAGCAGCGCAGTCTACTTTAGTTCTATCCCCCTACCACTAATAACTTCTCTAGACACTTTCTTTCAACCTTGTTTGAGAAGATTGCCAGAGTCAAAAAGCTTAATCAAGTGGAGAGAATGCATTCATGGTAATGAAGAGGCCTGACTTGTAACTTATATTTGTATTTAGCTGTGGAAGTATGGATCAATCACTTAATCTTTTGTCTCTGTTGTTCATCAGTGAAAGAGGTCATTTGAAATAGATATTTCTTGACCTTTTCCGGGTTTATGATTTTAAATTAAAGAATCTGACTAGTCAAAACCTTTACTGTTATGAACAATAAAAAGACAAAGCTAAGAAAAGTCATAAAGAAGCTTGAACAAATTCTTTTTTTTTTTTTTTCTTTTTTGAGATGGAGCCTCAAGCTATCCCCCTGGGTAGAGTGCCATGGCATCATGCTCACAGCAACCTCCAACTCCTGGGCCCAAGCGAGTCTCCTGCCTCAGCCTCCCAAGTATCTGGGACCACAGGCACCCGCCACAACGCCTGGCCATTTTTTGGTTGCAGCCATCATTGTTGTTTGGCGGGCCCGGGCTGGGGATTCGAACCCACCACCTTAGGTATATGTGGATGGCACCTTAGCTGCTTGAGCCACAGGTGCCGAGCCTGAACAAATTCTTTACCAAAGATGCATAAAGCATTATTAGTCATAAGAGGAATCAGAGTTAAAATCACAATAAAGTTTACTTTTACTGGAATAGCTATGATTAGAAACACTGGCAGTACCAAATATTTATGAGGATGTGGAACAAGTGAAGGTCTCATATTTTGTTTTACTGGTATGAATATAAAATGGTCATGCTGAAGAACTCGTAGGCAGTATGAGTCATCTACGCTAGTACGCAGTAGTCCAGTTCCCAGGTATTGACTCAAAAGAATTAAAAACATTCCACAAAAATATTTGTATAAGATTATCCATAGCAGCTTTGCTCATAATAGTCAAAACCCAAATATTCATGAAAAGGTGAATAAAGAAAATGTGATATATTTATACAATGGAATAATAATCAACAATAAAAAGGAACAAATTACTGAAATACATATCATGAATGAATCTTAGAAACTATATTGAGAGAAAGAAGCTAGATAGTACATACATAAATCCTTAGAAAATAGATACCTGAAGTCCAAACACAGGCAATTAGATAGAAATCAGAAAGTGGCAGAAAGTGGTTACGTCCACCAGAAGGGCTGTTTGACTGGAAAGGGGCACAGGAAGCTTCTGGATTGGCGATTAGGTTTTATGTCTTGCTTTGGGTATGGATTTATATAGTTACCAAAACTCAGTGACATGAACACATGAGATGTAGACTATTTAGACTATTGCATGTAAATTATTGTTTCTCAAATTTAAAAGTGTTAAGACAGTTGAATAAAACTTAAATTCAAAATTGGCTCTGTATCATCCCTGAAGAAGGATTACAGATTCCAGTATGAGGCAGAAACAGTGGGATTGAAGAGCTAAGGATAGTCATGGAGAAGAAAAACTGGCGGGGAGGGAGGGAGCAAGTCAAGTATATGCTAGGAGTTTAATTCATTTATTAACTTACTATTTTTTTTAATTAATGAGAATTTCTACTTATTTTCTAGGATAAGTAAATTATATATTAGCTCTAAGGAAAACATAATTGTGTTTCTAGGGTTATCCCACCTATCACATACAGTAGAACCTCTGTAAATCGAACACCCAAGGGACCGTGACAAACTGGTGAACCTGTGAAGTGATCAGCATAAGCAACTGGGCCTCCTGTGCTGATAAAAATCCATGTGGTGCATGTCCAGTCTATGAAAATTAGGTCCACTTGAAGTGGTCCGTGTAGGGATGTCGTCAACTGTGGAAGTTCTACTGTATATTCAGCTTACACTTCATTTGTTTCATTTATAGTTCATTTGAAGTTTGATCTGTACTGTGTTTTCTAACTGCCCAGATGTTTTCCTGAATATATTTAGATTCTTAGTGATTTATTTTTGAAATGCTTATACAATCCTGCAAACATCTGAAGCTTTCTGTTTCCTAATCTTTGTGGTATTTGGAGGGAAATTTTTTTCTCTTGATTTTTCCTGCATGAATGAAGTCATCATAGCCAACTTTTAATTTCATATTTATTCCCCTTAAAAACATGAGAAAACAACAGCCAATTAGTATGTAATTACATTATGGTTTCTAGTAGGGACCATCAGAAATGCTGATATGCTAAGCATTACGCTAATAGCCATCTGTGTTTGGATAGCATCTTTTGAAATCTGAAGATATCTTCCATATCCATGTTTCATGAATAGACTCACTTATCTCTTGAGTAGGTGTAAACTCAAAGCAAAAGTGATTTTTCTTTGAAAACTACGTTTCCCTATCTGCGGAGGTCTACTCTTCTATTTTATGTTGTTGATGACCACATTGTTAAAATGTAAAGAGCTAGGTGTGTTATAGGTAAGTGGCTAATAAGGAATTACATAATTCTTCAGGAGGAAAGAATCAGACCATTTTTTAAAAGCAGTTATTTGGGAATATGTTTCAGTTTATATTTGATACTGTGACCCTTTGGGTGATCCTTTGAAATAAAAAAAATTCTGTGATGTCTGGAGTCATCCTAGTTGGATATTAGAAAAGCATATAGTATCAAAGTAATTTCTCATCCAGTTTCAAAATACTGATATTTTTGGAACTGGTTACTTTAAATATATTTATATATTCCTGGAACAAACTCCTTTATTGATCATATAAAACTAAAAAGGTTATAAAATTATTCCAATTAGAGTTTTACAGTGCTAGAAATTAAAGATATATTTAACTGATTTTTAATTTTTCCATTTTTTTTCTTAACTAGGTCCTTTCTGATGTTGCTTGAGCTTATTCTCCTGCAGTTGATCTCATTCCTGTTGGCTAAACATTAAGTCCCATGGCAACATTAAGTTAATGTTAATATGTTTTAGGCCTCATTTGTACTACCAGAACAGTGTTATAGAAAAAAAACTTCATCTGTACATTAGATGACCTAATTCCTTTTCTTCTATTCCTAGAAACACCATGCCTTTTATAAATAATAATTTTATATTTCATATAAAATTACACCATTGTTACACTCTTGGCTTATTCTACACTAAAGAACATAGTTGAGTTTTTGGAAAGTAGAGGATTTACAAATTTGGTCTTAAATATACACATACATATATGTATGTAAATAAATATTACAATTAATGATGCAGGAAATTATTGATGCATAAGATGAATGTTTATTGTGGAACAATAATATTTCAAACATAATTGTTTTTAATAATTCGGTTTAATTTTTTTGGATATTTTTCTATACTATAAGTTGATAATGGTTTCTTGAAGTTTATTTTATAAAGATGATTCATTTTACTGTTTTATGGTATCAGTAGGACTCTAATGTTAAATTGGTGTGTTGAGTTACATAATTGTTTATATTAGTATTTAAATAATGAAATATTGGACAGTTTGTTCACACAAATGTTTCTGCAGTCCAGGGGTGAATATTTCTGCTAGTTTGATGCCTAGTATGGTTTCAAATAAAAAAAGAAAAATCAAAAAAAACCAAACAAACAAAAAAAAAACAAATATGAATTTACTGTTTTTACTTTTTCTTCATGACCACCCCTTAGTGTCATAACCAAATTTAAATGAAGCTTCTTTGTGGAGCTAGAGAAATCAGAGATTCTCTTTTTCTATAATCAAAAAAATTTAAAAAGATGTACAAGAATTTATGCCTAGTAAGATCTCTGAAGCACTGTGTCAGTAAAGGGAATAATACTGACTGATAAAATTCTCAGGATTTGCAGTACAGTGAAGGCTGCAATAGTTTTTACCAGCAATATAGTATCATCAGGATTTTGAATGTTAAAACATTATGTTAAAATGTGATTATAGTTTTATGCTTTGTCTCTTTGAATTAACTTTATGTCCATAAAGATGTGCAGTATAATTGTTCATGTATTTATTTACAGACTACAATTTTCGTCGCAGCTCAATAAATAGTCTTTCCCCTGTTAGTGCTACCCTCTCTTCTGGGACTCCCAGCGTGCTTCCTTATACTTCAAGGCCTTATTCTTATCCAAGCTATCCCTTGTCACCAACAATATCACTTGCTAATGGCAGCCATGTTGGACAGCGACTATATATCTCCAATCAGGCCTCATTCTTCTGAAGAAAATACTGTAAACATTAGTATGAAAATTTCTTTGTGTAAAACATGCAAATTAAAATACTGTTTTAGAATCGGGTTTGCACATTTGGTTTTAAAAAAATAATATATTTATTCCAACATACTAAACATCAGTTATAAATCAGAATAACAGAGTTGTACAATATAAAGAAGTGTAAAGTTTAAAAAGTTATTCAGTGATTTTTCTTGATAAAGGTATAGCAAACTACTTTTTAAACTCTTGGAATTTACATCTAATTCCTGGGTGGGCAGGAGAACCCAGCAGTTTATGTTAATTTTTGCATAATAACTTTGCTAAATAGCTTTTCATAAATATTGAAGCACTTGAAGACAATGGTTATACTACATTTGATTACCAAGGATCACTATCTGTATTGGAGATTAGAACAATTATATAACCAGAAGCATTTTAACCATTATGTGAAAAGAAATGATGAGGCAGAAATATGTAACACAGATTTTATTCAGTATTAACAAAAAAAAAAAAAGCCTACCATTGTCATCTTTGAAAATAACTACAGATATTACAGTTAACAATTACTTGTTATAAAAATTATAATTTTGTTGTTAATATATTTAGGGTTTTTATAGTTATGCTTCATTTGTGTTTTTTGATATTCATTGTATTGTTTGAATAAGAAGTGTTATGGTTTTTAAATGTTGAAATCATGTGTTGTTTAATTTTTGTACTTGAATTCAAATTCTTTGACATTAAATATATGATGCTTCCAAAGCGTGTGTTTTATTTTTCTTAGAGTGCAAAAAAAAATTTACCTCTAACAATCATTTCACTTTCCTTGAGACAATTGTCCTTAGTAGGCCTCACCCTAGAATCATAGGTGTTAAGCTCAGAGTCTTTATGAGACCAACATCTTTAGTTTTGTAAAATAGTAAGAAAAATCATTTTCAAGGACCAATAGAAATATTTTATATTCTATCAGATAGACCCACCAAAGTTTCCCTCTTTAACTTTTGAATAATTAATGACTTTGAGTCATTTTGACTATTGATACCACAAACAAAAATTAGATATCAAATGTTACCTTTATCTGTTACCTTTGTGCAGCTGTATGGGACATATATTTTGAAAATATATAATTTGAAATGGTCACAGATCTTTTTTTCTACCAACTTGAGTTTCAAGCATAAGTTATATTAAATTACTCTTAAGTTTTTTCATCCTGTACAGTGGGTTTATTCCCTATAAATCATATGCAATATTTACTTTTCTAATTGCCTTAGATTATCCAGTTTAAATAAGCATAGATACTATACTTAACTAATATTATTTTCCTAGTATAACTGTGTTTGAACTATAAATTTCACAATCTAAGTACCATGAAAACGTGGCTCAAAGGTGCATATCACTCATTCAGCAAAACAAAAGAGTGCTCATTTTGTTAGCTACTGTGGTAATACCCTTCTGGTACAGAAGTGACTCAAGCTCCAATTCAGAAGAAAAACAGACACATTTAGCTTTATCATAGAAAATGAAAATGTTTAAAATGGCCTAAGTTATTACGAGTTTTCAAATAGCATTTTCACTTTGGAAAAATGAAATTGTAAATAATTGAGAGAGTTACTGATCATGCAGTGCATTTGAGATCCATGATAATGTAATCAGAAACATACACACTTTGGTATCTGATTTGATTTCCACTTCTGCCAAGTAACAGCTCTTTGGACTTGGATAGTTTTTAGCTTCTCCAAGTCATTTTCTTCAGCTTTATAAAATGGTGATAAATTTAAATACCTGGCAAATGGAAGGCAGTTAAGTGATACCTGATATTTTTTTGGTATAATTAGATGAAGATTGTTGTACTTATTTATTTGTAGTTTTTTTTAATCCCTTTTCTCTTTTAACCAGAATATTAGAAATCACTGCATTCATATCACTTTCCATGATTTTTTGGAATATGCAATTAATCTTGTTCATACCGAATACAATTTTTGCAATTTTATTTGGCTTGTGAACGTAGCTGCTAATTATTTGCTGCTTTAATTCTTACAGCATAGGTTGAGTAAGGAATTTGCTCCAAATGAGGGCTTTCCTATTAAGTTGCTTACAAACTACTGAGAAATCTTAGCCATATGATACAGCTCATTGGGCAGGGAAACCATTCTACAGACAGACTTCATCAAATTTTGTATGTAACTTTGTTCAAAGAATCATTCCTGAGATGTGGGAGTATTACCTATTTGTGGAGTCATGATCTGTCTTGCTTAAAAATCCTTGTAAGCAGAATGATCAGAAAGGTATGTAGAAAGTTCAGTTAACCTTTTTTTACAATGCTTAGAAGGGCAAGTCTATAACTCAAAATCCAGAAGCTGTAATAGAAAAGGTTGCTAAACCCAATTTAAAAGAAAAGGCCAGATATTAAAGTACCATAGGTAATTTGAAGGACAGTGACAAACTGGAACAAGATTTGTACATTTCACAAAGGAGTAATCTCTAATTCTAGCTATCATTAAGAAAATGACTAAAAACCTCAGATAAAAACGGGTAAAATATATGAATAAAGGTGACTTATGAATGTATTTAAAATAGTTTATTTCAAAAGGGAAATGCAAATTAAAAATTAAGCTTGGCAGAAATACACAAGTTTGCTAAACTTTTGGTGAGCCTTTAAGGAAATGAATATTCTCTTATTGCTGGTGGGATTAAAAATTGGTGACTTGGCAGTTATCCAAAATTACAAATACTTAAAACTTTCGATCCAGCAGTGCTACTTCTGGGGTGTGTATGTAAGAGAAAGACAAGAGTGTGATAGAAATGATACATGTAAAGAGTTATTTATCATTAGGGGAATGGTTAGATAAGAATAGATTTATTAGAACATCCAAGAAGCTGTATAAAGGAGAATGAGGACTTTTATTCCTGATATAAAAAGAGACGATGGTTAACAATGTTAAGTGAAAAATCACAAGGCTTAGAAATGTATGTGTAATACAGTATGCTGTGTTTTTGGTAAATAGGAAAAGAACACATGTATGTATTTATATTTGCACACAAAACTCTGGAAGGAGCCACAAAAAAAACAAGTGGTTATAAAGAGAAGTAGATAATTTCACACTGTAGAAGTCTCTTTTACTTCAGACACAATGGAATAATAATTTTAAGTAAAAGACAATTATTCTCAGAAACAATAATGAAGAACTTTAGTGAACAGTAATATGAACAGAAATACATTAGGAAAAGCACTGGTTCATTTACTGAGTGACCCAAAGTTAATAGATTTTGAGTAGAAATCCAAGACTAAAGCTCTTCAGACGGTCAACATCACTGCAAGCAACTATGCACTTCACTACCTTTGACTCAGTGGGTCAAACTACACATTATCCACAGCTTCAGCATAACTAAAGAATACTATAATTTTTAAGTTATCTGTTTGTAAAAGTACACATGGACATCAAATTCTAGCACTTTTTTTTAGTTCTTGCTACAAGCCTTTGGAGTTGATAGGAATAATTTCAGAAGAGAAGACAGGAAAAAAAGGGGTTTAAGGATGAGGTAACAATGTCTACTTCAAGTGTGGAAAAGTTGTAAAATAATCCTGGTATATAGAAATACTAACTAAAGGAAAATGACTTAAAGTTGTGTGAACATGAAATGACTGTCTTGGGAAGGCATCACTCTGGAAGAAAAGAGTCTAGGGAACTGGGACGTGCCCTTTGAATGTGGGTAATAAAGGGGAAAAAAGTGTTGGGAAAATGTAGGATTCTACAAAACAAATGAGAACCAAAAAATAAAAGAATGAGGTGACATTAGTAAGATGGTGGAATAGGAATCTCTAGACTTCTCTTCCCTTGTGAAAACATGGATTTAATAATACACAGGCCAAAGTAAAGCTTAGGAAAATTTGCAGCATCACCAAAGCAGCTACCTATAATATGGTAGGGCTGGAATGGAAAGAAATGCTCACTTCTTGTTTTCTCCCTGGAGAGGGAAAGAAGTAGAATGTATTATGGGTCCAACATTTAGACGTTCAGTGTGGTTTACCAGAAGGGTCAGTTTTTATTTTGCTTGAATCCAAAAACTAACAGGAACGGAGGCTCCAGTTTGGGGATCTCTGAGGAAAAGCATATAACATTCGCATCACAGTACAGTCTGCAGTACCATGAACAAACACTAGATGTGACTCCAGCATATCTTACCATATAGACTTGTGAGGCCACAGTATGGCAGATAAAAGAACTGGTAAACCATTTCAATTAGGAGACTATACACACAAGACCAAAGAGGATACATATTCAGAAAACGCTTAGGAGATCTTCAGAAACTCTAGCTGGGCTGAGTGGAGAGAGCTCTGTCTGTATGAAACCAGATCACAAAATCTGGTAGAGGAGGCTGATTTTTCAAGTGGCAAAATTCCAATAAAAAATAACAAGACACATACACACACACACAAAAAACCCCAGAAAAGCATGGCACATTAAAAGGAATAAATAAAATTTACAGAAACCAAAATTCAAGAAATGTATAAACATGAGTTAAGAAAGAATTAGAAATTACTGTTATAAGGATGCTCAGTGAATGGAAAGTGAGCATAAATAGGCAATTAAATGAAATCAGGGAAACTACGTAAGAACAAAATGGAAATACCAACAAAGAGAAACTATGAAGAGAGGTCAAACAGTAATTTTGAAACCAAAAATACACAATAACAATCAAAAAATTCACTAGAAGGAAATCAATAGCAGACTTTACCAGTCAGAAGAAAACATTAGCAAACACTGAGGTCAGGACGTTTGATACTACCAAGGCAAAGAAGGAAAAAATAATGAAGAAAGCCGAAGGGACTTGTAGAACACCATGAAGTCACCATTGAAGTGATATGATGATAAGCAGTAATATAGAACCCTATGAAAGTGGCAGAGAACCTATTTGAGAAATAATGACTGAATCTTTCCAAATCTGAGGTGAGAAATGAATATACAAAGACAAGAAGTTAACAATACTTCAAACTATGATAAATCTAAGGAGTATACACTGAGATACATTATAATCAAACTGTCAAAAGTCATAAACTCTTGATACCAACAGGAGGAAAGTGACTTATGACACTGAAGAGAGTGTCTATTAAGGGTACCAGCAGGTTTTTCAGCAGAAACCTTGAAGGCAAGAAGGGAGTGGGATGCTATATTCCAAGAAACAGAGGGAAAAAAGCCTGGCAACCAAAAATACTATATCTACCAAACTGTCCTTCAAAAATCAAAAAATTTAAAACTCTCTTAGATAAACCATAGGTGAGGGTGTTAATCACCATTAGATCTGTCTTGCAAGAAACACTAAAGGGAATCCTTTATGTTGAAATGAAAGAATGATAAACAGCAACATAGAATCCTATAAAAATATAAAACTCCTTGGTAAAGGTAAATATATAGATAAATACAGAATCCTGTGTTAAATCACATTTAAATCTAGTATGGAATTTAACAAAAAGAAAAAGAGTCATAAGTATATGTTAATGGATACATAATATAATTGGTGTCATCAATACCATAAATTGGGGAAGCAGAGATACAAAAGAGTATAGTTGTATACATAATTTAAGTTGTTATCAGTTTAAAACATTGTTGTAACTTTATTATTTTTTTTTTTTTGAGACAGAGCCTCAAGCTGTCCCCCTGGGTAGAGTGCTGTGTAACTTTAAAATAATTTATATAATTTCAATGGTAATTGCAAAGAAAATACATATAAAATATGTATAAAGGAATATGAGAAGGGAATCAAAATATATCAATATAAAAAAAGTCAATGAAACAAGGCATCAAGGGAAGAAAGAGAGAACAAAAAACCCTCCTATGTGATATACAGAAAATAATGAATAAAATGGCAATAGTAAGCTATTCCTATCATGATTATTGCTTAAAATATGAATACATTGAACATGCCATTAAAAGACACAGATTGGATACATCAATAAAAAAGTAAGATCTAGGCTTGGCACCTATAGCTCAACCGGCTAAGGCACCAGCCACGTACACCTAAGGTGGCGGGTTCAAATCCCCAGCCCAGACCTGCCAAACAACAATGGCTGCAACCAAAAAGTAGCC
>NW_003852436.1:14585598-14589123 GCF_000181295.1 Otolemur garnettii | reverse complement strand
TTGCAGTTTGGCTGGGGCCGGGCTTGAACCCACCACCCTTGGCATATGGGGCCGGCGCCCTGTTCACTGAGCCACAGGTGCCGCCCAAACATATATACAGTTTTATATGAATCTAACATTAGCATCTCTTCAACTATATGAGGCAAACACTAGCATAACTGAAAAGAGAAACAGCAACTCAATGATACTTCAATACCCCTCTCTTATTTGTGGATAGAACAGACAGAAAAGCAATAAGGAAACAGAAAACTTGAACAACACTATAGACCAATTAGAACTAAAATACATAAAGTTCACCCAACAACCATAAAATACATATTCTTCTCAAATGCAGAGCAAACATTCTCCAAGATAGACCAGGTGTGAGGACACAAAACAAGTCTTAACAAATTTAGGAATATCTAAATCTTGCAAAGTTTCTTCACTAGCCACAGTGAGATAAAATTAGCAATCAATATTGAGAGGAAAACAAAAAAATCCGTTAAGTATTGTAAATTAACCATTTCACATTTAGAGAATGAATGGGTCAAAGAAGAAACCACAAAGTATTTAGGAAGTATCTGGAGTCAAATGAAAACTGAAATATGACATACCAAAACTTGTGACATGTAGCAAAAGCAGTACTAAAAGGGAAATTTATAATGGTAATCTGTAACTTACATTTAAAAAGACCTCAAATCAACAACATAGCTTTATATCTCAAGGACCTGGAAAAGGAGGAGCAAACTAAACTGAAGATTAACAAAGGAAGAAAATGAGATTAGGGTAGGAATATATGAAATAGAGAATAGAAAACAATAGAAAAAAATGAATGAAACCAAGAGTTTATTGAAACAATCAAGAAAATTAATGACAAATAGGTAGTCTAAAGAAAGAGGACTCGGTTAAAATTAGAAATGGAAGAGGAACATTACAGCCAATGTTATAGAAATTTTAAAAGATTATGAGACAAATTTCTCTGAACAGTTATATGTCAACAAATTGGGTAATCTAGAAGAAAGGGAAAATTCCTAGAAACATACAATTTACCAAAAAGTGGATTATGAATAAATAAAAACTTTGAACAGACCTATAACTAATAAGGAGAATAAGGTAGTACTGAAAATTCTCCCCCAAAGAAAAACCCAGGAGCAGATGGCTTTACTGCAGAATTCTATCAAATATTTAATGAAGAATTATTATTAATCCTTCTCAGATTCCATGAAAAAATTCAAAAGAATTGAAGAGGGAACATTCCTAAAGTAATTCAAGGAGAACAAAATTACCTGATACCAAAACCAAAGACATAACAAGAAAAATATAGGCCAAAACTTTTGAAAAATTGATGAATATTAATGCAAAAATCCTAAATGAAGTACAGATAGTTCCTGAGTTAGAAATATTCGACTTATGTACAATTCAAACATACAAATGGAGGCTATTATAGTAAGTCCCAAAGTTACAAACAGCAGACTGATGAATGACTTGTGCTTACAAACAGAGGGTATTATAGGTAATAGGTGGATGTACCTGTTCAACTTACATACAAATTCAACTTAAGAACAAACCTGTAGAACCTATATTGTTCATAACCTGGGGACTGCCTGTATTACTAGCAAACTGAATTCAACAGCACATTAAAGGGATCAGACAGTATGACCAAGAAAACTAATACCTAGAATGCAAGGATGGTTTACTTGACAAAATTCAACACTTTTCCTGATAAAAACAACAGGAAGGAAAAACTATCTACCATAATTAAAAAGCCATTTCTGAACAGCCTACAGCCATCATCATACTCAACAGTGAAAGACTGAAAGCTTTTACTTTCAGTTCAGGAACAATGCAAGGATGCCCTTTCTAACAATGACAGTTCAATATAGGACTTGAAGTTCTTACCAGAGCAAGTACACAAGAAAAAGAAATAAAAGGCATTCAAATTAGAAAAGATAAAGTGTAATTTCTCTGCTTGCAGATGATGTGATAATTATGTGTAGAAAACCCTAAAGATTCCACAAAAAAATCTATTAGAACCATAATAATAAATAGTTATAGTGAAGTTGGAGGATGCAAAATCAACACACAAAAATCAGTTGGGTTCCAGAAAGTAACAATACCTAATCTGAATAGGAAATTAAAAAAATTTTTTTTATTATTATTAAATCATATTTGTGCACTTTAATACTATCATGGGGTACAGTACGTTGTTTCCATATACAATTTGAAATACTTTCATCCAATTGGCCAACATCACAATCATGTCATTCTCATAACTGTTGTGTTAAGACATTTATATTCGACGTTTAGAAAGATTCACATGTACCCTTATAGGATAAATCATAGGCGTGATCCCAGCAATCACCTTCCCTTCATCCATCCTCCCCCCTTTTCCTTTAGTCTTGGACTACAAATAGATTATAGCTTTCCTATGATAGTTAACAATTAGTTTCATAATAGGGTTGAGTACATTGGATACTTTTTCTTCCATTCTTAAGATACTTTGCTGAGAAGAATATTTTCCAGCTCCATCCATGTAAACATGAAGGAGGTAAAGTCTCCGTCTTTCTTTATGGCTGCATAGTATTCCATGACATACATATGCCACAATTTATTGATCCATTCATGGGTCAGTGGGCACTTGGGCTTATTCCATGACCTAGCAATTGTGATTTGGGCTGCAATGAACATTCTGGTACAGATATCTGTATTGTAGCGTGATTTTTGTTCTTCTCGATATATATCTAGCAGAGGAATGATAGAATCAAATGGCAGATCTATATTTAGTTCTCTAAGTGTTCTCCATATGACTTTCCAAAAGGGACATATTAGGAAAATTTTAAACATCTCTTTTGCTATTTTATCAAAAAGGGTAAAATACTTAGGAATAAATTTAATTGAGGAGGTGAAAGACTTGTACACTGAAAACTATAAAACATTGCTAAAAGAAATGAAAGAAAGTACAAATAAATAGACAAATGTCCCATGCTTGTGGATTGGAAGACTTAATATTGTTAAAGTTTCCATATGACCCAAAGTTATCTACAGGTTCAATACAATCCCTATCAGAATTCCAATGACATTTTTTATTTAAAAAGAAAAAAATACAAAAATTTATATGGAATTCCAAAGGACTCCAAGTAGCCAAACAATCTTGAAAAAGGAGAACAAATTGGAGGCCTTCTACTTCCTGATTTCAAAACATATTACAAAGTAATAGCAATTAAAATGATGTGGTATATAGTTCAATCAAACATAGTAGAGAGGTCAAAAATAAACTTGTATATTGTCAATCTATCTTCCACAAGGGTATGAAGAGTACACAGTGGAAAAGAATCGTCTCCAATAACTGAATATCCACATGCAAAATAATGAAAGTTGGAGTCTTACATCATAGATAAAAATTAAGGCTCGGTGCCTGTGGCTCAAGCGGCTAAGGCCCCAGCCACATACACCTAAGGTGGCGGGTTCGAATTCCCAGCCCGGACCCGCCAAACAACAATGATGGCTGCAACCAAAAAATAGCCAGGCGTTGTGGCGGGCGCCTGT
>NW_003852436.1:14584219-14585493 GCF_000181295.1 Otolemur garnettii | reverse complement strand
GGCACTCTACCCAGGGGGATAGCTTGAGGCTCCGTCTCAAGAAAAAAAAAAAAAAATTAAAATGGCTTCAAGACCTAAATGTTAGTCTAATTGCTATAAAACTCTTTAGGAAACCTAAGTGAAAAGCTTCAGGACATTGGTTTTGGCAATAATTTCTTGGATAGGACACCAAAGATGTAGGCAACAAAATAAAAATTGGCGAATAAGACTACCAACTTAAAAACTTCTGCACTACATATCAAAGAAAATAATCAAGAGTGAAAAGAAAGGGAAAAAATAATTGCAAATCATGTATCTGGTATCTAGAATATGTAAGAAACTTCTATAACTCAGTCAGAAAAATAAAAACAGGAAAAAAAACTCATAATTAAAAAATGGGCAAAAGACTTGAATATACATTTCTCCAAAGAACATACACGCATGGTCACTAAGCACACATGAAAAGTTGCTCAGCATCACCAATCAGCAAACCAATCAGGGAATATGCAAATCAAAACCACAATGAGCTATGACCACACAGTCTTCAAGATGACCACTGTAAAAAGAACAAAAGTGTTGGTGAGGATGCCAAAGGAGAAATCACGGTGCACTACTGGTAGGAATGTAAAATGGTGCAGCCATTATGGAAAATAGTATGGGGGTTCTTCAAAAAGTTAAAAATATAATTGCTATATGATCCAGCAATTCCATTTCTAGATATAAGTCTGATTTCAAAACAGCATGTTAAAGAGATACTTGCACATTTCTGTTCATCACAGCATTATTCACAATTACCAAGAAGTAGAAGCAAATTAAATGTTTAGAAACAAATGAATCAAGAAAATACAGTAAATACCATGGAATATTATGCCACCTTAAAAATGAAGGAATTCTATCACATGCTACCACATGGATGAACCATGATCCTGAGGGACATTACACTAAGAGGAATAAACCAGTTGTAGGACAAAATGTTCATGATTCTACTATGAACTATCTCATATAGTCAAAATTGTAGAAAGTAGAAGGATAGATGCCAAGGCTGGTGGGAAGATGTCAGGGAAATTAGTGTTTAGTAGGTATAGCATTTCACTGTTGCAAGAGGAAAAAGTTTTTCATGATCTGTTCTATAACAATGTTTATCTATTTAATAGTACTGAACCGGTACATTTAAAAATGGTTGATATTTTGAATTTAATGTTATATATATATATTTTTCCACAATAAAATAAGAGGTAAATGAAACCTCTTTCTACCTACCAAAGGAAGCAAAAAAAAAAAAAAAAAAAAAAAAA
>NW_003852436.1:14580795-14583985 GCF_000181295.1 Otolemur garnettii | reverse complement strand
TTTTTTTTTTTTTTTGCCATTCTTGAGATACTTCACTCAGGATCATGGTCTTCAGTTCCATTTAAGTTGCTGTGAAAGTTCCAAGAGAGGAAAGCTAAATGGAGGGTATACATCATATAAAGGTCATTGGAAACCAAGAAAGGGGAGGCTGGGAGGGAGATAAGTGATAAAAATTTACCTATGAAGTACAATGAACACTCTACTGGTGCTGAGCATAGTAAAAGCCCTGCCTCACATGATATATTTATGTAACAACATTTGTATTCTGTAGGGTTTTGAAAGTGAAAAATCCACAGAGTGAGAGAAAATATTTGCAAATTACATAACTGAAAAAGGACTTACATCTAGAATATATAAAGAACACTAAGTGTTCTTAGGAACAAATAGTAAAAAAGAAAATAACTCAGTTTAAAAAATGGGCAAAAGATTTCAGTAGACACTGCTCCAAAGAAGATATACCAATGGCTGCTAAGCACATGAAAAGATGCTCAACATCCTGAGTCATCAGGAGAATGCAAATCAAAATCATATTAGATACCCCTTTACAACCATCAGGATGGCTATAGTTTTAAAAAAAAGAACACAGAAAATAAGTATTGTTGAGGATGTGGAAAAATTGTAATCTTCATACATTTCTCATAGGTATGGAAATGCTGTGGAAAATAGTTTGAAAGTTTCTCAGAAATTTAAATATAAGGTTGCCATACATTCTAGCAATTCTATACCTAGGCTTAAACTCAAACAAATGGAAAAAATATGTACACACAAAACCTTGTACATGAATGTTCATAATAGCATTACTCATAGCAGCCCAAAGGTAGAAATGACCAACCATTAATCAACTGAGGAAGTGGTAAACAAAATACAGTATGTCCACGCAATGAAATATTACTTGGTGGTAAAAAAGAATGAAGTACTAATATGTGTTACAATAGGGATAACTTGAAAACAAGTTTATTAATTGAAAGAAGCCAGACAAAACTATCCACATCTTGTATGACTCCATTTATGTTAAATATCTAAAATAAGAAAATTTTTAGAGGCAGAAAGTAGGTTGTAGATGAGTGGTTACCAGGGATTAAGGGGAAGAGGAAACCAGTTCTGGTGATGAAAATGTCCTGGAATTCCCTGGTGGTGGTAGTTTCACAACTTTGTGACTATACTAAAAATCACTGAATTGTGCGTTTTAAAATAGTGAATTTTATGTCATGTGAAATGTTATATTATGTGAATTATATCTCAATGAAGAATATATTTTACTAAAGCCAATTCCCCTAAAATATTATACATTGACTATCTCAAATCTGAAAATCTGAAACCCAAAATGTTCCAAAACCTGAAGTATTTTGAGTGCCAACACAATGCTTGAAGGAAATACTCGCTAGAACATTTTGGATTTTGGATATTTGGATTAGGGCTGCTTAACCAGTCAGTATAATAAAAATATTCCAAAATCAGAAAAAAGTCTGAAATCCAAAAATTTCTGATGCCAAGTGTTTCAAATAAGGGCTACTCAACCTGTATCATTCTAACATGTAATCAATATAAAAAGTTATTAACAAGGTAATTTACATTGTTTTTTCATGACAAGTCTTTGAAATTTTGTGTATATTTTACACTTGCAGCACATGCAAATTAGAAAGCTACATTATTACAACAAAAATGTAGACTCATAAAATTAACTTGTCCCATGCATGTTACAGTTTTCCAATAACAGAATCAAGTATCAGTCTTAAAATTTTAGTTTGAATTAAAATGAAATAAAATTAACATTTTGGCTCTTAAAAAACAAATTCAGGGCCTATCAGCCACTTGGGGTTTCTTGAGAAGTCTACCAGACAATGAGCTTCTAACCATGAGATGATTGGGGAAACTTTAACGAGAGCAGTGATAGTGAGTAATATATTTAATTGTAGATTTAAGGCTAACAGGTGGCACTAAGGGTGGAAATATAAGACAGACATTAATGTTATATGTTTTGAAAAAGTAAAAATAATGCAACTAAAAATGAGAGGAGAAAAAGGGAAATAGGAAGGTGGAATAAACACTTTGTTTTGTGAACAATAGGTAGCCATCAGATGATGCTATTAATAGCTGACAAATCAGATTGTAAAATGTCACATAAGAAAACAGGAACTAAAAGCCTTTATAAAAGTAAAAAAGTAACCATTAGAGCAAAAATGCAAACCTTCTGAAATATTAAAACTAAAGGAATAAAGAAAACACTCATCCTATAGAGAAAAACACAACAAATATAACAGCATACATAATAATTATATCTTAAAATAATATGATGGTTGTGAATGGGCTTACCCCAAATTTGCTCACAAAACAAGATCCAACTCTGCGCTCTTTATAAATCAAAATGATTTTTAAAGGCAAACTATAAAGGGGTTGCAATATATCTGTATACCAAAAATAAAAACACTTATGTACAACTATAGCTTATGCAGAATAATTCATAATTGCAAGACATGGACTGATATTGAGTGGTTTCCAGAATATATCGTAAGTGAAAAAGCAAATCAGAAGCAAGTGTAACAAATGCTACCCTTTATAGATGAAGAAAGAAATAGAAAATATAACCTAACTGCTTTTAATTTAATTTAATTTAATTTATTTAGACAGAGCCTCAAGCTGTCACCCTGGGTAGAGTGCCGTGGCATCACAGCTCACAGCAACCCCCAACTCTGGGCTTAAGCAATTCTCTTGCCTCAGCCTCCCAAGTAGCTAGGACCACAGGCACCTGCCAAAACTCCTGGCTATTTTTTTTTTTTTAGAGTTGATTGCAACACGAAGGCTTTGTAGTTTATTGATGTATGTTCTGCACAGAATAGTTTCGCAGTTTTTATGTGTGGAGTGGCCTCCAGAGACAGGAAATCTGGACTCACTCACAGCTATACGACTTGTTCTTTGGGAACCTGTGTTTCTGTATGAATAGAGTGAACCAATGTTAATACTAACTAGGGTTGGTGAGGAGATCAAAGGTGCAACTACAGACAAACATGGTCTGAGATCAGACAAACATGGTCTGAGATTGTTTGGGACTTTCATGTATGTCAGTTACTATTCAAAGGAGCAAGATCAACCAATAAATTACCAGGCCAGGGGCGTAGCTTACTACATAATAGAAGAGCATTCTGTAAAGAAGGTAAGAATAAGGGTAGTGCCTGTGGCTCAAAGGAGTAGG
>NW_003852436.1:14579314-14580735 GCF_000181295.1 Otolemur garnettii | reverse complement strand
AAAAAAAAAAAAAACAGAAGGTAAGAAGATACTGAGTTCTTAACTTGGATGGTTCAGATAAGGTCTCCATGTAACCTAAACAGAATCTTTCTACAGTCTTCAATACTGTGTTTCTGAAACTGAAGGTTTTAACTCATTATTGGGCCATGGAATCAATTTACAGTTGTCACTGGGATTTCTTTGCTTAATAAATCAGGAAAAAAGTAGAATAGGTTAGAGTACAATAGAAAATATATAACTGCACCTCATGTAGTAAGGGTATTAAGTTCCTAATAAAAAAAACTAATACTATTCTGTACCTATACACACACCTATGCCTTAACAAGTGGTAGGTAGAAATGTCAAATGTATTTTTTGTAAATGGCTTGCCATCAACATTTGAAAAGCTTTGCTCTAGAGCAGTGGTTCTCAACCTTCCTAATGCTGCGGCCGATTAATACAGTTCCTGTGGGCTGTGACCCACAGATTGAGAACCGCTGCTTAGAGTGTCAGTGATTTGTCCTCTCAAATTCTTTATCTCCTCACGTTTCTCACGAGCCTTACTTTCTGCGTTCTCACCTGTCCAGTGGTCACGTTCTCAGGGTTGTTTAGCTTTCATCTCAAACTGATATTTCTAAAGCCAAACTCTCTCTGCCTTCAAAGCATTTTATCCTGCTAAGATTCCAATTTTCTTGTATTTGCTGTATTCTAAGTTCCTCTCGGGCAAGCCCTTAGTAGTTTTCAACTCTTGCCTGCCTCTAGCCACTCTTCCTCATCTTTATTATTATTTTTTTAATTAAATCATAGCTGTGTACATTAATGCAGTCATGGGGTACAGTGTGCTGGTTTCCTATGCAATTTGAAATATTTTCACTAAACTGGTTAACATAGCCTTCATGGCATTTTCTTAGTTATTGTGTTAAGACATTTATATTCTGCATTTAGAAAGATTCACATGTACCCTTGTAAGATGGACCATAGGTGTGGTCCCATCAATCACCCTCCCTCCACCCATCCTCCCCCCTCCCTGCCCCTCCCTCTCCCTCTTCCCCATATTCTTGTGCTATAGTTGGGCTATAGCTTTCATATTTAAGCTATAAATTAGTTTCATAGTAGGGCTGAGTACATTGGATACTTTTTCTTCCATTCTTGAGATACTTTGCTAAGAAGATTATATTCCAGCTCATCCATGTAAACATGAAGGAGATACAGTCTCCATCTTTCTTTAAGGCTGCATAATATTTCATGGTATACATATACCACAATTTATTGATCCATCTGTGGATCGATGGGCACTTGGGCTTCTTCCATGATTTAGCAATTATGAATTGGGCTGCAATAAACATTCTGGTACAAATATCTTTGTTGTAATGTGATTTTTGGTTTTCTGGATATATACCTAGTAGAGGAATTATAGGAGCAAATGGAAGGTCTATTTTTAG